>NC_142520.1:39839877-39914877 GCF_964205215.1 Stylophora pistillata
CTGAGACAACAACAATTGATGCTGAGAATCATGCAGCTAGTAATTTTCGACCGACAAGAATGCCCAAATTACAAATGAAAAGAAAAAGTGCAGGAAGAAATCAGGATGTTGCAAATGCAGAAGTGCAAGTTCTGCAGTCGATAGGAGAAAAGCTTGGGCAGAAGAAAACACCATACTTCAAAGATGAAGATGAACTGTTTAGTGCCTGGATAGCTTCCCAAATGTGACAGATAGCACCAGAGCGAAATGTTGTTCCCAAAATGCAGATATCAAATATTGTGTATCAAGAAATGTTAGCCCTATTCAACTTAATGTCTTTGTCTTACACTGGGGGGCAAGGTTCATGGAAATATCCTCAACAGCAGATGCCAGAGCTGCATCAGGCACAGCAACATCAACCTCAACAGCAGCAGCATCAACAGCATCACAGCTTCCAGGATACAGTGGTCAGGAATCAGAGCCAAAAGCCATTTCAGATTCCTAATCTGCTGGAACCATCAGAAGTACCTCTCACGAGGCCTGGGCAACTTTTCTATCAAGATAAGTCTCAGACTGGATTTGATCTTGAACAAGGTTCTTAAGTATTTCAAAATGTCTTGACAAGGGTGTTGTTTCAAACATTTTGTTAACTTTCACCAAAACATTGTTATTCTTTGAGTTTGATTGTTCACTATTTTTCTATGGGAGGTATGTAATTATGCATTTCTTATCATCCCATGACAAATCTGTTTGCAGTTAAGACACTAACTCTTGAATTTAAAATGTCAGAAAATTTAATGTTAAAAAAATAAAAATTGCAAATTGCAACAAATCTGAACATTGTTGTACATTATAAATAGGTTCATCGATTACTAGACTTTATTTTTCCATAAATATGAAAGGAAGAAGGGTAACCTCTCAAACTGAATCAAGTTTAGGCGCTCTCTGTGGTAAACATATTGTAAACTAGACCGTGTAAAAGCAAGTGCTAAGTGTAAAATATACTTTGATTCTTTTATGTTGATGCAAAACACCCCATGTGACCTTGCTTACCAGGAGCCATTTTTGCATCAAGTCTATGAATGTCTTACTTGCTCTATAATCAGCATTTTTAAGTTTATGAATCTAAACAATGCTCCAACCTTGATTTTATTTTGAATGTTTCTCTAGTGTCTCCATTTTGGTGAATCAGTTATGGTAAACCTATTAAGTTTAGAATGCCCTCAAACCTCCCAACACCATATATGAATTACTGTTGAGAGTAGTTGGTTATAATTTTCTGATAAATCTTTTTTTTTTTCGGTGTGGGAGGGGGGTGAGGTAAGGTGCTGAGAGGTAATGGGGGATTTGAGTGAAGAGATGGATTTGTCAAAGGAAAAGAGACTTAAATGTTATACAAGATCTACAGCATGAATAAGCAAATTAATACATCAAATAGATCTGACACCATGTATTTGAATAATATTCTAGAGCGCATGGATGGGACCTCTTCGACATATGTAGGAAACTGCACCTTGCTCTGAGTTAACATAAGCTTTCAAGGCCTCTCTCACTTCCATAGCATAATTACGATATCTTGAGCCTCTTGTGGGGGGCAAGCTACAAAGAGCACCGGACCCTTCATCAGCTGAAGTTATTCTGCGCCACTCTCCAGGTCAAATATTTCCTGAGCCATCAAAGCTGTCTGCAAAGCCATCTGGGCAGTAACAAGCAGTATCTGTCTGCCTGAGATAATTGTGCAAAGCAACGGTTGCTTGTACAATTTTCTGCACTGTTTCAACTTTTGCTTGAATTGCTCTACAAAAGATCCTCCATCTTGCCACAAGGATCCCAAAGCAGTTCTAAATTACTCTCCTTACTCTATACAAACGCTAATTGAATATACTTTGGTCCTCTTTAATATTCTTCCCTGGATAGGGATGCAACAGCCAGGGTTTAAGTGCAAAGATTTCATCACCTACCAGGAAATAGGGGACAAGAGGTAGGCTGCACCCCAAAAGACAGTCTGGCTCGGGTATTGATATGGACCCATCCTTAAAGGCTCTTCCCATTTCAGAGTTGTTAAGCACACTGCTGTCATTTGTACTACCATATTGGCCAATATCAACTAAAGTAAAGTTATAACTTGCATCGCACACAGCCAATAGTACAATACTAAACCATCCTTTGTAGTTGTGATACAAAGAACCACTGTTTTGGGGGCACTGCATTGCTATATGTTTCCCATCGATTGCCCCAATACAGTGCGGCAGATGCCAAGTAGATTCAAAGTCCTTTGAAATGTTCTTCCAGTCGCTGGCGGATTTAGGTGGGCCTACATATTTATCCTTCAATGCCAGCCAAATAGCTTAGAGTGTCTCTTTGATAATGTGACTCACAGTTGTTCTGGCAATTCTATAAGAGAAGCTGAGGCTCTGTTGATCATCACCACTTGCCAAATACCGGAGCGTCAGTGTTAGTCTTTCAGCTGCACTGATAGCCTCTCTCATCCTTGTGTTTGTTTTGGTAATTCGCGGTCCAACCAAACTCAGTAAGTGCTCAAAGCGCTCTGGCATCATGCATATATATCTAAATGGCGTGAAATTTGCATTTATAATCTTTCTAAGATGAACTTTAATTGTGGAAATCAAGTCAGTGATTAATGCAAGGCCGATTACCTACGTTTACGACGACACAAATTCAATCTCTTATCCATTGACGCCTTCAGATCTTGTATATGGGCGACGTGTCACATTAACACCAAACAGCGTGCATCACGAAATAGTCAGTACTCACTAGTCATTGACAAGAAGAACTCGCCATCATAAGAATTTACTACAGCAAGTTACAACACAGTGGAGAAAGGTGTAGTCTGATCATCCGGGTGAGTCTAGTCCTGAGAAGGACTGTTGTCGGTGGTAGTGACTGACGTTTCGACAACCAGTGCAGAAGTCATCATCAGAGTCAAGTGAATGATTGTTGTCAGTAGAATGTTCTTATTCCAGTTCGTGTGAAATGATCGGTTGGTTTTGCTGTGATGTTATTGGCTGTAAGACTCAAGTGACATAAGTCGGTTGTGATTGGTCTGTTTCGATCTGTCAGTAAAGTTAGGTCGTTCTTTTTCGGTCGTTTGTGATGTTTATGTCGTGAATGAGTCGTTTGTATGGAGCGGGTAGTTGTTGACATCTGTTTAGGGGAGTCTGTTCTAAGTTAGTAAACCAGCTTTCCAGAGTCAGTCGTTGAAAATAGTCAGTGCTGTAGGTTAGGCATTGCGCAGAGTCCCAGTCAATGTTGTGGTTGGTGAGTTGATTTACTGCTCGCTTTGATTGGCAACTCTCGCGACAAAGTTAGAGATCACTGTCATTTCACTGGAAATTATTGAGGAGCTGCACACAAAAATTGCAATTTTCAATTCGCAAAGCCAAAGTTCAGTCCTGTCAAATTTCACAACTTGGCTGGTTATGACTCTCATCTTTTTGTCAAGAATCTTGGAAAGACTGAGGGGGACATAAAATCCATTTCCAATAATGAAGAGAAGTACATCAGCTTCAGCAAATCTGTTGTTGTTGGCTCATACACCAACAAAGAAGAAGAGGAAGTCGACATCAAGACTGCCCTTACCAAAATTGAAGCCTGGTTAGTATACTTTTTGTATAGAAAGAGTATACGCTGTTTGTACCTCACTGTTGTTGTGTACATATTTAGTACACATCAAATATACATCATGCAAAATTCAGTCTTGCCATTTAACAATGATGTATACAATTTGTATAAATCACTGTTACATCAGGGCTATGGTGTATACTGAGTGTATACTACACACTTTTATGAACTCTGTGATGTATACTTCATGTATACATTGCAGCTACATTAAGACTGATGTAAGATTTTTGTATACATTGATTGTCCCAAATACCAAAATGTAGCTTAAGATCAAGAGTAATGTATACTAAGTGTATCCATAGGAAGCTGAGTCATACATTCTACCTGGTTTTAAACATGAGGTATATTTATTGTCTACACTGCCAGAACTGTCTGACATCTGGGATGTAAATTACAAAATTTGCAACTAATATTGGCCATATAATTTTTCAAATGACACTCTTTCATATCATTACCATAAAATCTCAGGAAGTGCATGTTTAAAACATTGATGGCTCTATAAATTTCATAATTATGAAGTTGTAAGCGTAAAACCTTAAGTCCCTTTCATACTGATTAGGAAAAATTCCCACGAAGGAAGTACTATCATCTCCCCAGTCAACGTCAAAGCATAATTGAATAATGTCCTCCACTGGAATGGCAGCGATACAATTGCCACTCCTCATGACTGGAACCAAATGAGGAACGGTAGCACCAGTGTAAATATCATTAGCAATAACAAGGTTATTGTTAGGTTTTAGGAAATTCATGAAGGCATAATAAAATGGTTTTTTTACATTTGCATTTGTCATCACAAACTGAAGGATCTGGACACTGCAAATTAATCTTGATATAGAACAAGATGTGCCCATAAAAAGGTGATGGACCTCCAGTGCCAGGTCTGACTTCAACAGTATAGTTGTTCCTTCTGGTCATGCTCTTGTATGACTTGGAATGAATCAGCTGTTCCCCAACGAGTAACCTCTGAAACTGAAGAACTTGTTCGATTGGTCCCACCAAGGTTTCAACCACTGCTCTTTCTGTGGCAGCAAGGAAATCACTTTTTAAATTCCCCACAATGCTAGTATTGTCAAGGGCACTGATGATGAAGAGGAAACATGTGAGTCTTGTAGAAGATTGAAAAAGAGAGTTAGGGACTTGGAGAATCAAATTAAACAATTCCAAGGTCAAGGTAATTACAGTTGTTGTATCTTATTTGCTGCCACTGGACTGAATGTTGTGTAACCTTCAACCATGTTACGAGATGTCATTAAACATAACATACATGGGGCAATTTTCTTTCACCTTGAAAATGTCTATTTGCAAATTTTGTCCACTGTTAGAGTCAATAGGGTTCAAATTTTAGTTGAGTTTTATTTCAGTCTGCACAATAATATTACTTCAGTTGTCTTTGAGATACTTACTGATAATTGATTATATTGACTTGCTTCTCAAAGAATGCACATTATTTCACAGACTCTTGTTCTTTTCTGGGAAAAGTACTCTGTAATTTAATTCATTCATTTTTACATAACAGGTTCTGATCCTCCAAGACCAGGGAAAATCAACCCAGTTCTGGCAGAAAGATTCAAGGTAATCTTCCAGTCAATAACTTTTATAACTGACTCCCTCTTTGTCTTGACAAGAACTTTTGTCTGCTGTGGACATTGATTTCCATTTTATAATCTTTTACTGTAATGTGGATTCCTTTAAATCCCTTTTTACTCTGGCTATGTTGGGGGCCCAAGTCAAAATTTGGGCTTTATTGTTCATGCAGTCTAACATCAGATCTGCCTCTGGTCTCTACAGCGCAAGTGCAGTCTTGCACATGTGCAGAATATAAAATATCAAAGCTGTTTTATGAGAACCAAATTTAAAAAACTGTTGTATCCTGGATAAGCATTATTCCCCATTTTCTAGAACTCATTCAATTTTTTTTATCTACAGATGGTGGAGTTGACCCCTGGTTCTCGTGTCTACATCTTTCAGAATCTAATTCAGCAAGCAGTTGCCAAGCCATCATTTAAATCAGCAGCATCCTTCTTGCTGAACTGCTTCTATTCAAATGATGAGTTATTAGGAATGAACTTGACTGAAGCTAATGGGAATTACGCCACATCCTAGCAAGGAAATTATTGAAAGCATAATAGGTATATAAAATATAACATTCTGACAAGTCATTGGCACAGTTAAACTGTGTCTTCCCTTTCCTCTTTCTATTGCATTTTGTCAAAACACAGCGCATTCAGTTCTTCCACTTTCTTCATTTTACTGCCTCTGGTGGAAAGTACTAGTGGTCAAAAATTGTCAACAAAAAGTACATAGTACAACTTGCCAGTTGGAAAACATGGACTGGACTGGACTGGACTGGACTGGACTTTACTTTTTTGTTAAATTGTTTTAATATTAAATGGAGTAAACATTTTACTAATTATTTTCAAATTTAAAAAAAAGTAAAAATTTATTTGAAAAATTACCTGAAGGGTTAGAACCGTTAGCCTCAAAAGCACTTTCTAGCACAGGATTGTAATGAAATGTAATCAAACTTCTTGTGGGTGTTTTGTTGTTCACACCCAAACTAGGAACGTGACATGTACTCACAAGGTCTAGTATAAAATAAGTTCTTACAATGTATTTTGTAGTTTTTATCCTGACAAAGTCTCACCGGTAGACGAAACCGGTCGATTAACAAACTCAATTGTACAAGACAAGTTGCTGTGTGCTGCCCAATAGTTCCCTTATAAAAAATTCTCCTCTGCTATAGCGCATGGCCCGTGTAATATAAATTTTGTTCTGCGTGCAGCCTGCTGGTGAGTGAAATGATATTTTTTTCAAGCTTTAAAAGTGTTGACAGATTCAAAACGGGGAATAACGAGTTACAGTACCTTGTATGCAACAAAAGAAATGAATAAAATGGAGAAAGTGCTTGACTGTGGAGAACCAGAAAAGTTGCTGTGTGCTCCCTGAGCTTATTAATCGAATGGTTTCATCTACTAGTGAGACTTCATCAGGATAAAACTACAAAATACATCATAGGAACTTATCTTATACTAGACCTTGTTAGCACATGTCACATTCCTAGTTTGGGTGTGAACAGCAATTCAATTAAAATTGATTAAATCCTGTGCTAGAAAGTGATGATGGGGATCACGGTTTTAACCATTCGGGTAGTTTTTTAAATAATTTTTATTTTAAAAATTTAAAAACAATTAGTCAAATATTAACTCCATTCAATATTAATACAATTTAACAAAAATAGTAGAGTCCAGTCCAGAGTCCAGTCCATATTTTCCAACTGGCCAGTACAATTAGCTTAATTATTGAAGAAGAACATATCAACTAATGCACAATTTAATTTGTTCTCTAACTTTTTTGCAGGCTTTGTAATGAAAGAAAAGGCCAGCAGTTGCCCATCAGCCTCAGCAATAAAGATTGCTTTGCGGAACAAACTCAGTGCAATGGAATCACGCAAAGCGGGAGAGGGAAGAGATCCATATAAGAAACAATAATGTCTTGTTAAGTATTGTTATGAGAGTGCAACTGGGTAAACAAGAAAATAAGCCCTTCAGAGTGTTAGTTGAGAATAGAAAACAACGTTTTGGTTAAGTGATAAAAAAAATATGTTGAGCATTAGTGCGAAAGTCACAAGCAAGTTTTCAAAATGGTATGTAAAATGTAAATTTTTTCACAAGATCAATATTGCAGTATTGTTTCCTCGATTGTTATAATTAGTAAAAATTGGAGGATATTTTAAAATGCAGCAGCCTTTTTGTACATTATTTTTTAGTTGACATAATTTTCAAACTAATGGTATTAATAACTAAAAGCATTGTTTCATTTTAGGGTGAAAATAAATCTCTGTTAGCCGTCAGTTGTAATATGACATTTATGTTTGCTGTGTATGGGATTGCTCCATTTATATATATATATATATATATATAAATATTACGAGAGGAAAAAAGGACGTAACTACATTTACGTCCTTTTTTCCTCTCGTAATATTTATTCTGCTCTGCTTCAACGTATTGAGCACTGTTCCACGCGAAAATCGACTTACAGACTTCCTATATATATATATATATATAAGATCCCTGCCAAGGGATCTTGATTATTATGATTAGTATCATTTAAGGGCTCCTTCAGGGATTTTGTTACATCAAAAGTTGTCCATCCTCGCAATTTTTAAACTTTCTATATATATATATATATATAGAAACAGGTCTGTAGGGATGTATGTGTAGTTGTTTTTTTTTTGCCCACCACGCGTTATATATATATATATATTATTACCAGCAATGAATTGGGTTATTTGGTCCAAGACATTTAATTGCTACTCAGAGTTTCATGCTCCATCAGGAGCAATCATCAGGCAACTGCCTGAAAAACGGTTACCTGTAACCATGTATTAACGGCAGTTGTCTGGTGATTGCTCCTGATGGAGCATGAAACTCTGAGTAGCAATTAAATGTCTTGGACCAAATAACCCAATTCGTTGCTGATATTATCTACTGCTATAGTCCAACTATTGAGCACTTTGATAGTTGATAAGGAGCATTCCAGCGTAATAATTGGTTATATATATATAGTTAAGTGTACAGTGAGGTTGACGTAATGAAGAGACCAACTCTTGACTGTTCTGGACTAGTTCAATGGACATATATATCTCTATATGTGCATGTAAAAGTATACAAAGTGTATACTTTGATGCCCAGAACACCAAGGTAAGTTTCAGTCCTATAAAAGGTATACTTTATGTGTATGTATACAAAATGTATACTTCTTGTGTTGTTTTCTGGGTAAAAAATCTGTATACTTTATTTACCTTTTTTATTGTGAGGTATACCTTTTGTATACTTCAAGTGGTTCTAAATTACTAATACAAAAAGTATACATCAAGTGTATAATAAAAGTATACATGTAATATACCTCTAGTATACTTGGTGCAGTATACTTCGTGTACATAATGTGTATACTTACGTATAGGTCATTTTGTTAAGGGTGAGCTTCACTTTATCAACAGCCTCAACTTCATGGCTTCTTCTCTCGATAAATTGGTCAGTAATTTGAGCCATGATAAGCTGAAGAAAACTAGACAGGTGTTTAAAGACACTGAAATCGAGTTGATCTCAAGAAAGGGTGTGTATCCATATGATTACATGAGCAGCATTGAAAAGTTTGGGGAAACAGAACTTCCACCAAAAAGAGAGTTTTATTAAAATCTGAATGGCTGTGATAGTCATGAAGATTATGAGCACGCGAAGAAAATCTGGAATGAGTTCAAGATGAAGAATATGGGGTTATCATGATCTTTATCTCAAATCAGATGTTCTCTTGCTTGCAGATGTGTTTGAAGAATTCAGAAACGTTTGTCTTGAGAATCACAATCTCGATCCTGCTTGGTATGACATTGCTTTTGGATTGGCTCGGGATGCAGCATTGAAGGTGACAAACGTCGAGCTTGAGCTTTTGAGTGATCCAGACATGCTTCTGATGTTTGAGAAAGGAATTCGCGGAGGAATCTCAGTGATCCCACTTCGCTATGGAAAAGCAAACAACAAACACATGAATTGAAAGTTTAACAAAAAAACCGTCAAAATATCTGACTTATCTTGATGCAAACAATCTTTATGGATGGGCAATGTGCAAACTTCTTCCTGTCAGACGTTTCAAATGGATGAGTCAAAAAGAGATTGGGAACTGGAGAGATATTCTCTGCATTCTCAAGGTTGATCTTGAATATCCAAAAGAACTTCATGATCTTCATAACGATTATCCCCTTGCTCCAGAGAATCATGATAAACGAAGTCAAAAAGCTTGTGCCAAATCTGAACGATAAGAAGAAATATATCATCCATCACGAGAATCTCAAGAAGTGTCTTGAACTCGGCTTGAGACTGAAAAATATTGACAGAGGTATCAAATTTGTCAAAGAACCTTGGCTGAAAAGTTATATAGAGCTTAACACAAATTTGTGCACGAATGCAAAGAATGAATTTGAAAAGGATTTGTTTAAGTTGATGAACAACTCTGTCTTTATAAAAGCAATGGAAAACATCAGAAAAGAGTAGATGTAAGGCTTCTCAACAATCGAGAGAAAGCGAAAAAGCTTTCAGCAAAACCAAACTTCAAGCATTGCACAATATTTGACGAAAATCTCATTGCAATACATATGGGAAGAACATCAAAAAAGTTTGACAAGCCAGTTTTCTGTGGAATGGCTATTCTTGATCTCAGCAAGACTTTGATGTATGATTTCCACATCAAAAAGAAATATGGAGATTGTGCAAAGTTTCTTTTCACAGACACTGACAGTCTCAAGTATGAGATTGAAACTGAGAACTTTTACAAGGATATATCAGATGTTGTAAACAGAGTTTGACACAAGCAACTTTCCAAAAGACCACATTTCAAAGATCCCAACTGGTTGCAACAAGAAAGTTGTAGGCATGATGAAAGATGAGGCTGGTGGAAACATCATTGAAGAGTTTGTTGGATTGAGAGCAAAACTTTACAGCTACAAGATTCTTGAGGGCGAAGAAGCGGAGCTAGAAGAGAAGTGCAAGGGAATCGAGAAGACTGTGATAACGAAGAATATAACTTACTAACGCATGATGTTGATGACCTCATAAACATCGTGTTCTTAATTCTTTAGCATTATACTCACCATAAGGAGTACATTACGGCCATATAAAAAAAGAAATGATTGTTTGACAGAACTTAATTATGATGTAATTTTGATATATCAACAAAGTTGAAGTGGTAAATTAGCCACCGTAACGATTACAAAAGCTGACGTTTCGAGTGCTAGCCCTTTGTCTGAGCGAATAGAGGAGTTGTGGGTTGTGTTGCTTTTAAAGGCAGAGAGTGGAGCTATGTTATTGGTGGGAACATGGCAACGAGAAAAACATGAATAAATTAGTGGAATGAAAAGCGTTCGTTGATCCCTGTGGGATTTAGACTGCCGGTTTGAAAGATGAGCTTTTGTTCAAGATTTTTCTGGCTTTCCGTGCTACCTAAGTGTAAGGAAAGACTGCAGATTGCCATATGTTACTTAGAATGATTAGGTATATTAAAATGTCTAGCGACTGGTTTCGATGTGTCCTTGTCATTCCTTTCCATGTCTTGCAGGTGTTCTCGGAATCGGTCACCTAGTCTTCTGCCTGTTTCGCCGATGTATATCTTTTTGCAATAAGTGCAAGTTATGCAATAGACTACATTGGCGGAGGTGCACGTGAAGTGATCGGTGATCTTGATGGATTGTTTAGATCCCAATATTTTATCATCGCGCACGAGCGCATTTAAAAGTGCCTGGTTAGTCATTAATCTAAAAAGAACTTCTGACCAAAAAATTGCCCTTAATTATGATGGATGGGTTGTCAATTGAGTCAATCAATACTTTTCAGCATATTGCAAGATAGACCAATTACTTCTCTTTCATTCCTGTAGGTTTCAAGCTATAAGATTAAAATGCGAGTATTCTACACCATGTTCAAATTAGAGCACTTTCAGGGGAAAATTACCCAAGGATGGCTTGTGGACCTACGAAAGGCCCATCCTAGACAAGCTTCTGTAAACTGTAAGTACACACACCTTGAGCTCTGCTATTTTTGCTTTATTGCACCCTTGAAACACTGCGCAGAGGCATTCCAACTATTGGAAGATGTTTGTAAGGTGCTCGGGCACCATTCTGAAACATTTTCCTCGCACGAAAAACAGCCACTTCTGCCCAGGCTCTGGTCAAAGTTTAAGGGTGCTCTCTTGACCATGGTATACTTGGAGGACCTCACAACTAGAGTTTGAGGACCTTTTATTGATTTTTTATGTTATTTTATGCTTGTTCATGCTGTAAGGAACCGTTAAATTTTTCACACATTTTTCACAACTTCGCCTGTTCCTGTTCGTAGGTCTGGCCAAGTCTTTACGGTCATCCGCCCCTCTTACTTTGGCATATAAATACAGGCGTTTAGTTATACTTGTAAAACTCCCTAAGAAAGTCTACGACAGACGAAACGCGTAGGAAAATAAAAGAAGTTTTACAACTACTGTTTGCAGAAGTGCTGCTCACTAGTCTATATTTAAAAAATTTTGTGCCTATTCCCCCTATTCTAACACGCTCACAGGGTCTGCCTCTTAATTGATCATCATCATGCTTCTAAAATGCTACACAAGTAGTCGGGCAGGGTCATCGAGCTACTAGAACGCATCTCACTAGAGGATGAGGCGGCCCTCGACATCTTAAGCATGCGGGAGGGGTTTGATTTTGACGGCCCACAGCCCTTTGATCCTAAGAACGACAAGGAAAGGCTAGAAAGGGAAGTCAGACAAATGGTGTATCATGTTGCCGGTTTGCAGCAGTGCAAACTCACCCGTATCCAACACATGTCAGAACGAATGTTGAGTTATGTTCCGTATGCCTACGAAACCTTTTGTAAATGAGCCATTTGCCCGTGCTCATGAGCTGGAGGGCCCAGCCCTTGCACATAGCTGTCTAGAGGTGGTGAATGACCTGGTAAGCACAGTGGAGATGCTTAAAAGGGTGGAAAAGATTGAAGAGAGATGAGGGAGGAGGTCAGGTGTTGCAGAGGGAGAGAGCGATAGTGGTAGTGAGATGGAGGTAGAGGAGGAGAAAGGCGAGGGGGCCGGCAGTCATCCAGCGGAGAAGGAGAAGGATGTTAAGGAGACTAGCAGTGGTGAGATAGTCATAGCGCAGGAGGAGGAGGGAGGGAGCCACCATCTGGACAGGACCTGTAAGGTCGCTGGTTGCAAGGGGTATACAGGACCAAATTTAAGAAGGCACCTGAGGGATGTCCACCTGAAGAGGCTTGAAATTGGCGAAGATGATGTAGGGCGGTTGTTTGAGCTGGGCAGGGAGGGGCACGAGGCTAGGGGCCCCCAGCGCAGAACATCAGGGGGGAGGAAAAAACTGGGGAGGAGGAAGTGGTGGTGGCCCCATTCCAGGCTGCGACTTCCTAGGTGCCTAGCTGCCGAGGCACCTGTGGACAGTCCACCGTATGCGCCCAAGGAGTGCAGCCTACGTCAGCACCCTTAAGATGGCTTTAAAATTCATTGGCGAAGAAGAAGAGCTTGCCACAGTTATGCCACCGCTACCTCCAATAGTGGAGATATTGACGAACCCAGGTGATGTTTTCTTGGATTACCTTAAAATGTAAACTACCCCGCAGAAGTCGGTCTTAACCTTCTGTAACGTTTTTGTCTTCTAACAAAAAAAAAAACCAAAATCTTGACAACAGTGCTTCTAGAACTCTACTTTATCTGAAATAAAGGAAAGATATCAGAATAAAAATTTGAATTTGTTATACATTTTTAAAGGTCCAAGGGTTATCCGAGGGGAGATCGACAACAAATGAACCTCATTTTTTTCAGAGAATCATGGATAATTTGTTGTCAGATGTACCAAAGGCTGTTAGTCGTTTAGACGATATTCTTGTTGCTGGCACAGATGCAGAGGACCACCTTCACACACTTTCACTGGTGTTAGAGCGACTTCTTAATTCTGGATTCTGATTAAACAAGGCAAAATGCAAGTTTTTTCAATCATCAGTGGTCTACCTGGGACATATGATTGATGGAGAAGGTCTACACCACACTCAGGATAAACTTAAAGCTATTCGGGATGCTCCCAGGCCCAAAGATGTAACGGCCTGGAAATCTTTCTTGGGACTCATAATGTTCTATTCCCGGTTCATGCCTCATCATTCTACAGTCCTAGCACCTTTACACCAATTACTTAAAAAGGGTACTTCATGGAGATGGTTGAAAGCTGAAGAGGATGCATTCGTTGCAGCAAAGCAGCTCATTCTCAACTCACAGACACTGCTACATTATGATCATACCTTGCCCCTTTTTCTTTCATGTGATGCCTCATCTTATGGCGCTGGAGCAGTCCTGTCTCATCAAATTGATGGACAATTTCGACCGGTGGCTTTTGCTTCTTGCACTTTGACTCCTGCTCAACAAAACTATTCTCAGCTAGAAAAGGAAGCCTTCAGTATCATCTTTGGACTAAAGAGATTCCGACAGTTTCTCTACGGTCGCTCCTTTACAATTTTAACCGACCATCGACCTTTGCTGACTCTCTTGGGTCCTCAGAGACCGGTTCCCACTCATGCTGCAGCTCGACTTCAAAGATGGGCTCTTATCCTTGCTTCATACAATTACAAGATTGAGTACCGTAGTAGTGTAGCACATGTAGATGCAGACAGTATGTCTCGCCTTCCCTTGCCTCTGACATGGTCCCCCAAATGTGAAAATGTCAAATGCTATTTTTTGGACACTGAAGTTGTCACTAATGTGACCAGTCAGATGATCAAGAAGGAGACTCATCTGGATCCAGTCTTATCCCAAGTGTACACTTACGTCATTAGTGGTTGGCCACATGTAGTGGATCCCAGTCTGGTACCATTTAAAACAAGACAAGACGAGTTAAGCACACGTCATGGTTGCTTATTATGGGGTGCTCGTGTTATTGTTCCTCCATCGCTCCAAGAGAAAGTGTTGCAAGAACTGCATGACACTCACCCCGGGATCTCTCGAATGAAAGCTTTGGCAAGATCTTATGTGTGGTGGCTCAACATGGATTCTGACATTGAATTAACTGTTTCTTCATGTAGCACTTGCCAGTCTATGAGATCAGATCCTTCCCCAGTTCAAATTCATCCCTGGACCTTTCCAGCACGACCGTGGTCTCGCATTCATGTGGATTTTGCGGGGCCAATCTCTGGCTGTACCTACCTTGTGGTTGTAGATGCTTACAGTAAATTTCCAGAGGTAGTCAAAATGTCTACTACCTCAGCTAAAGCAACTGTGACCACCTTGCGTGACATCTTCAGCAGGCATGGTTTGCCAGAAATTATCGTGTCAGACAATGGGCCCCAGTTCTTTACTACAGAATTTGAACAATTCTGTGCTAGCAATGGACTACTACACCGTACTTCAGCGGTGTACAAGCCATCTACAAATGGTCAAGCAGAACGTGTCGTGCAGATTTTGAAATCAGCCATTAAACAAGCCCACCTTACCAATGCAGATGTAGATGCTGTTATTGCAAATTATTTATTGATTTACAGGACCACTCCTCATTCTACCACAGGCGAACCACCCTCACTGCTTCTCATGGGCCGGAGACTGCGCAACCGGCTGGACTTGCTGACACCTTCAGTTGAAAAACATGTCGAAGCTCGCCAATACTCTACCATGCTGAGTCGCACTGCACATAGAGGCTTCCGCAAGTTTAATGCGGGGGATTCTGTTCTGGCTCGAAATTTTGGAAGGGGAGGAAAATGGGTGCGTGGAGTCGTTACTGAGGTCCTTGGTTCTCGTCATTATATGGTCAAGGTGGCAGGTAATCTGTGGAAACGACACATAGACCAGCTGTTGAGACGCCCTGCAGATGTGGCTTCGACGCGTGGCTTTTTAGCATCTGAATACCAGTCTATGCCGCTTGATGTATCTCCCAACATAGATCAGCCCTGTGAGATTGTTCGCGACTCAACTATACCGTCTGCCTATATCCTTCCTACAGCAACGTTGGAGGAATCCATTCTAGCTAGCTCTGGAGATTCTCGTATTCCAAACAAGCAACCAACAGTGTCAATGCCTGTTACTGACCCCCTTATGAATTCTCAACCTGCTTCCTTGCCAGAAAATCAGAAAATTCTGATTCTGCTAATGTCAATGACACTCTGGTAGTTCAACCAGGTTCTTTATGTGAATCCCCTGCGGAAAAGCGTTATCCTACTCGGACAACCCGTAGGCCCCCGAGGCACTTGAAAGATTACGAGTTAAAGTAATAGCTGTAATTGACTTAAAAACTTTTGGTTTTTTTTTTTTGTATTGCGTATTTTCACATTCTATTTTTTGAAAAAAAAAAAATGGGAGATGTTATATCGTGACCTTGTTTTGTTACACTTGTGTTACATTATATTAACCCATTAATGGCCGCAGCTTTTGTGGAAAACTGTGTTTTGAAGCTAGTCCAGCAGATTTCGGGTCACTGTTGGGGTTTTAAAAGCTCGAACTTACCAAAAACCACTTGACAGCTCGTGCACTCGATGGCCTTTCGATCCAAATGTAAAATGGCGGCCTGGAAATCTCGGGCACGCGCAGAGAGCAAAATTTCGACATAGTTTTTAGGTTGAAAAGTCACGCCCCACTTACGACTTCTACTTTTCTCTCTTTCTCCTGCCCTTTTTTTCCCCTCTCCTTGCCTAAAGTTTCTCCTCACTTGCTGGAAATTGAGTAGGCTTCATTTTGGTGTAGAGGTTTTTCAGAAACTACTCATTATTTTCAAAGCACATGCTCGGAAAGGTAGGTGGGTAGTGAAACACGATCTTCGTGCAGATTTTCCAGTCAAAGTGACACGGTTTTTTGGCTATTTCTCCAATCTCCTCCACTCAATTGCGCTCATTCTGGTATCGTCTGCAAGATATTTTCAACCCGTTCAAGTACATGCTAGAATTCGTGCTCCAGAGTTAAAATTGATGACGTCACAGGGCGTAGAAAGGGTGTGGGTCCCCATGGGTGCATACGGGCGCACTGGACGTTAATGGGTTAAGTTACGTCATGGTTGTGTTACGTGTACATGGATGTGCCTGCGCAGAGAAGAACAAGAATAAAAAGATCTTGGAATGTTCATGTTCATTGCGGGTTTGGTTATAATTTCGTCCTTGAGTTTCCTAAGATACAACAGAGACCTTAAGTCAAAACATGTTGAACAAATAGTTCACAAAGCAAATAAGGTTCTTGGCTTACTTAAATGCACAGTAGGCGGTAAAAACAAAGATATTTTTTCAAACTTGTACAAAACCTTGGTTTGTCCAATCTTGAAATACCCCTGCCCGGTGTGGTCACCACACCTCATCAAAGACATTGATGAAATTGAGAAGATACAAAGAAGAGCCTGGCGAATTGCTTTAGGCCAAAGAAGACAAGAGATGGTGTATATGGAGAGGCGTAAAATTCTTAAATGGAACTCTTTAGTACAAAGGAGAGATTACCTTTCCTTAGTGGAATGTTATAAAACTGTATTCAATCTAAATGGATTGAATTTCAACGACTATTTTGAATTTTGTAAAAACACTAAGTCGAGATCTAACCACCCATATAAACTACAACTCAAACTCGCAAAACTGAACTGCTACAAATATTCTTTCTTTGTCAGAATTATCAAACCCTGGAATAATCTTCCTATAAATGTATTTCATTTTTGTGACAGCCCTAACGTTTGTGAGTTTACCGTATTTACCCGTGTATAATGCGAACTTATTTTTCCCGAAATGAACACCTAAATTCGAGATGCGTATTATACACGGAATCCTTTGTTTAGGCTGACGCGACATTAGAATAACAAAGACACATAAGCGTGCGATGTAATTGGTCTTTAATTTGAGGGTAAACTAACCTACCAATGACATGTTAACAATTTGGATCCTTGAATAAATTTAACTAAGTATTTAAGCGAACAGCTGATCAACAAAACAGTTACTGTAATCTTGAGCAATCAAACGTAAACATGACTACAAAACTCGCCGGAACCAAGCGTCAAAGTTACACAGTGTCAGATAAGTTACGAATCATCAATTTCGCCGAACAGCATGGAAATCTCGCTGCTGAAAGAGAGTTCGGAGTATCTGAAAGTAATATTCGCTTATGGCGGAAGAGCAAGGAAAACTTGAAAAAGATGCCTCGGTTGAAACGAGCAAATCGTGGCAAAAAAGCTGCATGGCCAGAACTTGAGGTTGGTCTCCTCGAATGGATCACAGAGAAACGGAACAATGGTCTCGCCATTTTACCATCGCTGGTGAGGCTGAAGGCCCTCGACATGGCAAAGAACGAGAAATATGGGATTCCACAAGGGCAGTTTAAAGCAGGCAACCACTGGTGTCAGCGTTTCATGAAGCGTAATGGCTTGTCTCTTCGCCAAAAGACAACTCTTGCCCAGCGGCTTCCAGATGACTATGAGGAGAAAATCGTGCGATTCCACCACTACATTATCGATCTTCGCAAAGAGCACAATTATCCTCTTCATGTTATTGCTAACATGGACGAAACGCCACTAACATTTGACATGCCGCCAAATCGAACCATCAACAACTCGGGAGAGAAAACGATCAAGATTCGTACTACGGGTAATGAAAAGAACCGCATTACAGTCGTGTTGACCTGTGCTGGCGATGGAAGCAAACTGAGACCGATGGTAATCTTCAAAAGAAAAACTCTCCCAAAGGTTGCCAACAAGCACGGAGTTGTAATCGCCGCTCAAGAGAAAGGTTGGATGGACGGTGAAGGAATGAAAACATGGATCGACAAAGTTTGGTGTTCGAGGAGAGGTGGCCTGGGGAGAAGAAGAAGCCTGCTTGTTTGTGACGCGTTTGAAGCCCACGTGACCGAAAGAGTGAAAACAGCACTGACACGAGAAAACACGAACTTAGCAGTAATTCCTGGCGGATTAACCTCGATCTTGCAGCCGCTGGATGTCTCTTTAAACAAGCCGTTTAAAGATGGTGTTAGAAAGAGGTGGATGGAGTGGATGGCGGAGGGAATCCATGAATTTACAGCGAGTGGCCGCCAAAAGAAACCATCCGAGGAACTGATCCTTTCATGGATCGCAGGAGCATGGCAGGACATTTCCGAAGAAATGATTGAATCCTCATTTCTAAAATGCGGGATCACCAACAGCCTTGATGGATCCGAGGACGACCTAGTTTACGAGGCCAACGATGACTGCAACAACGAGCTCGATGACTCGTTTGCAAGAGAACTGTTCCAGTCAGACTCCAAGTCCGAGTTTGAAGGATTTGATATGTGAAAGATGTTGTAACCATCATTTCGTTAGTTTGCCAAGTTAATTGAAATAAATAATGTTATACAATTTTACCTTCTTGTTGAGTAGTTTATTTTTCTTTTTTCTCAAAATTTGGTCTGAAATTGGGATTCGTATTATACACGGGCCCGCATTATACACGGGTAAATACGGTAAATCAAAATTGAAGAAACATATGAATATTTATTCAATCTCCATTTTATAATTGATATTTAGCTGTTTCTTATTTGACTTTTTTATATTTTTATTAACTAGTTCTGTAAGATTTTTTACATAAATAGGAGACCCTTGATATAGGGCCAACCTCTGGGTTTCCTTTTTCTTAATAACTATGTATTTGCATGTTGTTCTGAAATAAAGTATTGTATAGACAGCTAAGGTTGCAAGAAATCATGGCCTAGGAATTGTCAGGAAGGAATGGATAGCTATAAATACATTCGGACAAGTAGTTAAGGAATCAGGATTGATGTAAGCCATTCAGTTTTATACAATGCCTCTACGAGCTGACCGTTCGCTCAGGCTTGAAGCATATGTTGTGCCGCAAATATCCAACATAAGCAACGAGCACATAGAGGTCATCAAAAATGACTACCCACATTTACGTGATCTGTGGTTTTCTGACGTTTCCAACCAAGGAAGAGCTCGTAATCTACTCATTGATAAGATCCTCTAAAAATAGCCGGAACATTGATGACAATAATACATGTTACCTTAAACTTCCTTTTGTCAGCCATTATTCTAAAATAGCAAACCTCAAACTCCGACAACTCACTAAGCGCTTTTGTAAATCGGACCTAAATATCAAACTAGTTTTCACTTCTTTTAAAATGAAAATCATGTTCAGCGTTAAAGATCATACTCCTGATACTTTAAAATCCATGGTAGTTTATCAATTTTCTTGTGCTGGATACAATTCCCGTTATATTGGCGAGACTAGTCGCCACTTCTCTATTAGGATAAAGGAGCACATGGAAAGCGAGAAAAACTCATATTTTTAAGCATTTCAAAACATCTTCTTGTAAGAACAAATATTCCCTTTCCTGCTTTAGTATTCTGGATTCTACGGTGGCCCACAGGTGCTCCTGCTGCACACTGTAAAACAAACACGTTTCTAATTAAAACCTCGCTTTCTCTTTGTTCTTGTTTTCCATACAAATGTAACCTCTCACGCGAAAACGTACACTAACGGCTATCCGTTCGAAGGCGTTTTGCCGTTCACTTGCCGTTCACCAGCCGTTCAAAAAAATTTGCATCCGTTCGCACGGCCAGGGTTATCCGTTCAAAAAAAACTAGCATCCGTTCGCACGGCTTGTGTTATCCGTTCAAAAAAAATTTGCATCCGTTCCCGCGGCTTGGGTTATCCGTTCAAAAAAAAACTTGCATCCGTTCGCACGGCTTGTGTTATCCGTTCAAAAAAATTAGCATCCGTTCGCACGGCTTTGGTCATCCGTTCAAAAAAATATAGTATCCGTTTGCACGGCTTGGGTTATCCGTTCAAAAAATACTTGCATCCGTACGGCTTGTGTTATCCGTTCAAAAAAATTTGCATCCGTTCGTACTGCTGGTGTTATCCGTTCCAAAAAACTAATAATTATTGGTTCAGCCGGTTACCCCTTGGGAAAAGTTATTAAAATTCAACAGTTCGCACGGCTGGGGTTTCGGTAGTCCGTTGAGAAAAATCCTCAACTGTTGTTCATCAGTTCAGAAAAATGCTTAGCCGCATAAACAAGTTCTATAGCAGACGTGCTTTGAAGTTTGCAATTTTCTCTTGTAATATTTTTTGAGAAGAGTTTGTTCTGAGAGGTCTGAGGGCCTCCCCTTAAATAAGATTTTTTTTAACACCTTGCGGGTGACAGGAACTAAAGTGCGTATTCCGAAATGCTGTTTAAAATGAGTACACACATCAAGGACTGTGTCTTTTTCGAATCGTTCGACTTTGTAGATGTGGGTGTCCTGGAATGTTGTTTCCTTATCGGAAATTTCAGCCGTCAACTGAAATGAGCAATCTGTTCCTGGAAGTTTATAGCAATTTTTTTTTTTAACTGTATCGATCGTTACATCATCTTGAGTGTTTTAGCTTGTGCCGCGCGCGTTGATTCGATCGTACATCAGTTCTTCAGGTTCAGTGTTGTAGCTGTTGCGGGTCGCTTTCTTCTCTTTATTTCAGTCTTAAAACGACCGATTTCACGTTAATGGAAGTGCATAATCGCTTTTACTTTTTCTTGCTCTGTGTGCAAACGGATTTGATTTACTTCTGCGTGCCTTTGTAAATCCTTGAATAAAATCATTGTCCTGTGTTATTTTGGCCCTCGCCCTATATTGTAGGGTTTCTGGGCATTTAGGCCTTTTACCGATGAACGTGAGCAAGCCACTAGCCAACGCTTACACTTTGCCAAGTCTCGCAAAGGTTTTGGGAAAGGAATGAATACTTTCCTTCCCCTATTCCTCTAACTCTTTGATTGATTTTTGCCTTTTACCGGCACATCTTGAGTCTGTCTTACACTCACGCCAACAACAGTGTTTGGTACCAACCATGCCACTTCCTTTAAGAACGCTAACTCTTTTTAGTGAAATTTCCTGTTGTTTTCTTTCAATTTGATTGCGCGGCTCTCAGAGCTTGCGAAGTTTTCTTAAAACATTGCAGTAAATAAATTAGTCAAACGCGAGAAATTCTTGAAATTACGGCTGTTTCCTTGATGAGATTTACCGATCAAATTTGCTAGTCAAGACTAAATGAAATTTCAAAAACAAGGTGTCAGCCTTGTTCAGTTGGTCACAATTTTACTGTGTTTGGTGGCTCCTAAAAGAGCCGTTGTTTGATTGATTGCTCTAAGAACAGCAGTCACAAAATTGTCGATTTCACTTTCTCCTCTAATTCATCTAGTCCCTTCAGCATGTTCTCGACAGTTACAACAACAGAACGATAATTCTCCATAACAGAAGACAAATCTTGTCCTTCTGGTAAAGCTGCAGCTGTCTCTTGTAGTTTGATTTCAGTTTCCTTTAGTACCTCCAATAAATCGAGGCGTTCATTGCAGATGTAATTTAGGATTTCACGCTCTCGATCCATGCTGGCATGAACTCTTGAAACGAAGGTTTTTTTCGCGAGCGCTCAAAAATAACCGCTGTACAATCCGTCAGTCAGTTAAGTGTGCAATCTCCTCCTACAATTTGTTTCTCACTCACGTTTGCCGCCTTGTATAAATACCTATTTAGTCCTTTGGCCTAATTACTCCCCCAAAGATTACACTTTGCTTCGGTGTTTCAGGCTTGTTTTTATTTCATGTAAGAAAGCAACTGCTTCATTTACGCGAAAGGTCACGTCCAAAAATATCTCTTCAATGAAGCGCCAAGGTGTTATGATACGGGCAACAAAGAAAACAATTAGTAACATAAGTCGCACCTTCCATTAGAATGCCGCCAGTAAACAGCAGCACTGATAAACTATTCGCATGCGTCAAGTATAAATAGCTCTTGGATGAATTATAATTGTTATTACTATTATTATTTTGTTTTACGGGGAAGGGGGAGGTTCTAACACAGCCAGTATGACAATAGCGAAATGTCACTACTGTAAAGTGGTTCATTATTTGCACTGTTTAATTTTCGCTATTTTCGCGCAAGGTAACTTGGCGCGAAATTTAGATACCACAAAGTCGGAGTCAAAATTTCCACGTTTCCTTTTCCCACTACGAACAGCAGTTTCCTCGTTGACACTGGCGATAGCTTCTGCTGGAACGTTGCACTGCACCGCTTCCTTTAAGAACGCTAACTCTTTTTAGTGAAATTTCCTGTCGTTTTCTTTCAATACTACAGCTCTCGCTGAGACATTTCATTTCAGTTGGTCGCAATGTTTGTCTGAGTGTGTGCGGGGGGTCTCATAGGATATCACATAACAAAATATATTTTTAGTTATAGCAGAACGCTCTATTGAAAAGACGTAAGTTTCAAATTGATGAGTCAAAAAGCCATGCTTGGGAATTTTTCTAACAATAAGGTTACACAAGCCGCGCAACATGAGGACGTGAGAAATTTACCATTGAATAGGTTATTGTTTACGACTGAAAACAATTAGTAACAGTTGCTATAACAACATAAACCATATGAAAGGCCTTAAATAAAGCAAGACGACAGACACCAGTTTCGTTTCAGCCTTGTTTTGACGCGTGGCCTACTGTAAACCCAACATGTCTCGCAGAAATCAGCTTAAAGTGCCGAAGTACGGCCTATTTTATTTCGCATCGGATAAGTCGACGAGCATCGTTCCAACGAAAAATATTGTGAAAGTTGTTCAAGGCAACACTACAACGAGAGGAAGTGTTGTCAATGTGAGGTACGAAAAAGAGGAACTTGACGCAACAATCATTGGAGTTGCAGGTTAGACCAATTACTTTCTTTTTACATTTTGTGTGCCAAGAATTTGTTTTGTAAAAAGCCACGACTAAGATTCCAAGGGAAATTATAATGAATTATGTTTTATTTTCTATACCTTGCAGATGACCAGACAAAACTAATGCGTCTGGACGCAGAGTTCGTTGCTAGCAACAAGGACCTTTTTTTAACTGCACCTGAGTCGCTCAACCCAACCGATGCAGCAGAAGTAACTGAGACCGCAAGCGTGGAAAAGGCGAATCAAAAAGTAAGTATGTAAGAATAAATGACTTTTTTGAGCGGTTAGCTTTGATTCGTAAAGCAGTTGATAGCACTTGGCCACTCCTTTGCGTTGGGGTTTCGGTACAGTTTCGTTTTTTTCACGTTTTTTAAACTTGATTAACAAGGGCGCTAGAGAGTCAGGTTTTCGTCACCCGCATGGAAGTCAAAACTTTAGTTCAAAATGGTTTCCGTATATATCATGCGTGAATTTTTACAAGATAGTAATTCGCCGGTCTCGGAAGGAAAACACCGCTTTTTAAAGCTGTAAATCAGCATGGCGCGTGCTAATGTTGATTGTTTGCTGAAGTTCCTTTAACAAATCTAACAGATCCTGTATTTGCTTGTTTGTCTCAGACGGTTGATATTCAAGCGGTTCCCCCTGAAGACCCATACTCGGAGTTCTTAGCCAGTCAGAAGAAACGAGAGAAGGAGTGGAGGGCAAACCGGCGCGACGCAAAAAAACCTAAACTATCAGCCCCTTCAACACCAAGTTACCCGGCCAGTGGAACTGACAGTGAAGATGTTTTGGACCTGCGCAAGAAACTTGCAGAAAAGAATGCGGAATGTAGCAGTTTGAGGATAAAGTTTGAAAATAATGAGGAATTACTGAAAAAGCAGATGGATTTTCAAGAGAGTGTTTTGAAGGTAACGTTTCTTTGAAATTTGCTGCCAGTTTCCTGTTGTCTGTTATCATCATTGTCCCCCAAAATTAGTATACTGGTTGAACACAGGCTTTTTGATCAATTTAAATTCCTTGGTTGAAATTTTTATAGCCAGAAAAATGTTAAATCGATGCCGAAAGTAATCGAGTTCGCTGAATCAAGCGTTCGATTTGGTTCTATTAGTAATGTCAGGATTTACCTCAATTTTAAGCTCATTATCACGTCTTGCTTTCTCTTTTAGATGCTCTCGAAAATACAAGGCTGTGTAGCAGGATTAGAAGAAAAAATGGCCGCGGGTTTTTCACAATTAGAAGAGCGCCTTGAGGGACTCGAGAGACAAACAGTTAATCCATTCCCTTTGGTGAGCTGCACAGCAATTTTTCTGCTTTTGTATACGTTTGCTCAAGTTACACTTCGGTTGTTTATTCTTTGCATAAACTTAAGCCCAATATGCTACGAGTGAATTTCAGTCAACTGCTTAACTCGTATAATATTATCTTAACCGAGACACACAATTATCACCTGACTTAAACTGAATGGGTTGCTATTTCTTTGCCTTTGTAGTTAAATGCCACTATCAGCTCAGGTTGCGTGAATGAAGGAGTCGCAGACGAAACCGACAGCGAAGACCTTACCACCATCAACATTGATACCTTAAACACACTTTGCGAAGAGAACCAACCAGAGACTAGCCTGCATCTCCCTTCTGCGTTGCAGTCGCCCTGCACAGCACAGAAAGTTGGCGAGGAGCTTATAGGCACCCGCGTGACTCCCACTAAAATAAAGCTCGTCCAGCAGACACTGGGAAGAGAAAATGAGCAGCACTTGTGCGCACTTAAGCTTCTTCCATTTTTTTTCAGCAAGGAAGAACTTGCGACAAGTAACACGGACGGTTCCCATGACAAAAAATGTCTAGACAACAACAAACTTAATTCTTTAAAAGTATTATTGTTTACCAGTTTTCCAGTTAGTTGCAGTGAGGAAAAAGATAAAGCGTGGAGAGTAATCAAGGGAAAAATAAATTCTAAATGCCGAGCTGCGAAGCATATAGTCAAAGACAACGTTTGTGAACGTCCATTGTAATTTTATTGACGCTTAGGAAAACTCCAGCGTTTACATTGAATTTTGTGTTTCTAGGGCTTTAGTTAGTAATGGTTCTTTTGTGGAGTTTTAATGAGCCGTGGACTCGCATTTTGCCTCTGCTTTCTGTAGCGCGCTTAAATGAAGCTAATCGCTTTTTACTACAGACTATTCTCTCAACATTGATATAAATTTTACTCATATACGTCTGGTGGAGTCTGAGTTAAGCTTAATAAGTTAATATATTTCCCCGTGCTGACAAACTGGCCGCTTGCGCGAAAAAAGAGATTTCTGGCAAAGGAATTTGCTCACGCCATCAGCTTACTCTATTGAGATTGGGAGCACGCCTTACAGATACTGAATTTGATTACGCGGCTCTCAGAGCTTGCGAAGTTTTCTTAAAACATTGCAGTAAATAAATTAGTCAAAAGTAAGAAATTCTTGAAATTACGGCTGTTTCCTTGATGAGATTTACCGATCAAATTTGCTAGTCAAGACTAAATGAAATTTCAAAAACAAGGTGTCAGTCTTGTTCAGTTGGTCAAGTAAAAATAGCTCCTGGAAATGAATTATAATCATTATTACTATTATCATTTTGTTTTACGGGGAAGGGGGAGGTTCTAACACAGCCAGTATGAAAATAGCGAAATGTCACTACTGTAAAGTGGTTCATTGTTCGCACTGTTTAATTTTCGCTATTTTCGCGCAAGGGGACTTGGCGCGAAATTTAGATACCGCGAGGTCGGAGTCAAAATTTCCACGTTTCCTTTTCCAGCTACGGAAGATTGACGCACCCGCGAAATTAAAACACCGCTAAAAACGCTGAAACTTTGAATGCGCGAAATTAAACCACCGCTAAATTTAACCATAGTCTACAGTAAGTCCCAATAACTCCCCTAGAGATTATACTTTGCTTCGGTGTTTCGGGTTTGTTTTTATTTAGTGTGAGAAGGCAACTATTTCATTTACATTGCAAAGCATCGCATTTAGTCGAAAACATCGATACGAGAAGAGCGTACACTTTCTCACTTTAGTAACCTGTCGAAGGCCACGTCCAAAAACATAATTATCTTCAATGAAGCGCTAGGGTGTTATAAAACGTGCAAGAAAACAATTAGTAACATAAGTTGCACTGCCAATGCCGCCAGTAAACAGCAGTACTGATAAACTGTTCATACGTGTTATGTCAAGAAATTTACTGTTAAATACACTTCGAGAAAATATTTTAAAAGACTAACAAGTCATAATCATCATGTGGTCTCTAAAGGAGCCGTTTGTTTATTATCTGTAGTGCAATGTCGAACGTTCAACATACAGGATTTTCCCTGCTGAATGCATTGTCTTGTTCTGGTAGAATTCAAGGAGGTCGAGCCACAAGGTCCTCTGTTCCGGGCTTGCAGAATGTTCGAATCTCGCGGAAGAGATACTGTTTTCAGTCTTGACTTAATCCTTCAGGGTTGATCGTGGGTGGCAGCATGGATGCAGGCGGCAGGATAGCGAGGTCACTGTTTTTCAGCAGCGTTCGTGACTGTTCGGGAGAAGTGCTAAATTCTTTAAAGTAAACTTTTCCAGGTTCGTCTTTCGAAAATCTGAAATGATGGTACTTTTTTATGTTCGGCAGTTTGTTGAAGTACCTATCGAGAAATGAAGACCAGTTGTAAGCTGTAACAATGGTTCTTCCATCGTGTGTACCAACCAGCTGTGCCTTGTTGACACCAACGGTGCTTGAACCCTCGACTATGTCCGCAAACTCATACAAAGATGACACAAAATGTACTTTATAAGATCTCTTGATTATCCCGAAGCAGCGATCGGGACCAAACTTCGTATGGCCGGCAATTAGGAAAGAGTAATTAATGGAATCATGCAACCGCAGGATCGTTCTCCATGCTAGATACCAGATAAAATAATTGTTTTTGTTCTGTCCCGAGCAGTTGTCTGCGTGAAGATGTGCCTGTGTTTCGCCAAGTCCGTGGTTTTGGAAATAGTGATGAACATAACTGATCGTGGTGTTTGCTCCTTTACCAACGTCACTCGCCTCGTCAATTAGATAATTTACTTGTCGGGGTATTGCTTCGCACATGACACCGAAAATTCCACATTTACGGGGTGTCTTGAAATAAATGGGTCCTGGCTGCATAGGATTGCTAGGAATATGGATCTGCTAGGCAAAGTCGAAAGAATAATGAAATGTTGTCTGCAGGGAACAGGCTTCGTGAGCTTCGTCCAAATCTATTTGGTCTTCAATCGATTGAAAGTTGATTTTCGCTTCCTGGCAGACTCTCTTATAAAGCTCTCTTTCCGTTTGAACACAATTCAGATGCTCGTGCTGGGCTCGAACGCACTCGGATTTTTCCTGGTCCGGAAGGTTAGCAGATTGTAGTAGCTTAGAGGTGTTTTGCTGGCAGGTTATACATAGGTCGGACATAGGTTTTGCTACAACAACATCCGGGTGAAACTGCTGCCACAGATCAATAAACTTAGTGTAGGAGACCGCTTGCTTTTCAGTTTCTTGACATGCTTTTTTAAACTCGCGCCAAACAGACATTTTGGTATCACTCGATGAGAGCAGCTTGATGTCGTCATTCTTAAAACCTGGTATCCTGCCAGGAAGAAGAACAGCGTTTTCTTCGGCGTAATTTGTTAGAAAGCTTTTTACATCCTCATTCACCGCGTGTGGTGTCGTGTTGTGTGGCAGTCTTTTGCGGTTTCCGTGAGACCTCAGCGATATTCCATTTTCTTCGTAGTGGTCTTTCAGTCGGCGGAATCGGGAATAACTGATCCCGTAAAGTTTTAGGAACATTTCTTTGCAGATGGCTCTGGCTTGAAAAGTAAAACTGCATTGAGGACTCCGTTTTCTTTTTCCACCCGATACTTCAATGCTCGTGAATGCTTGGATGTTGGCCAGTATGACTAAGTCGAGTTTGCCATGTGATAGTTCCATACAGTTATTCAAATTTACAAGTACAGCTGCTTCCGAGAATTGTTGAGAACAATGACCACCTTTAATGCCCCGAGAACATCCGCATCCATCTTGAAGAAACTGTTTCACTTTCTCCACGATTTCCTCTTTGTCAGTTAATAACTCAACTTGATCGCCTTCATCCATTTTGGTGATTTGACGAGGAGTTGTAGCAAGTTTTAAATTCCATGTAGCTGTCAAGACAACGCGCTTTAGAGTGGAAGTTGATTGGCTGAACTGAACGTTGCGTTACCTTTTGCAAAATATCAAACACCACAGTGCGTTATGCAAATTTCGCTTGTGGCGAATGTTGTACTTTGACAAGTGTAGACACCGCTCATTCTTACGCAAAGGGATGGTTTCGTCCACCTAAAATAATCTTAGTTCTCTGTATCTTTGTCACTGGTAGATATTTAACGGAAATGTGCACAGGAATGTTTGATTTTGAACTTTAAAAAACAGGTTCTGAGTTAATGTCGGAAACGCAACCACAAAGTCGATAATTGAATGATGTTTGTTTTCTTTGCTCTGTGTCAAAGTAATCTGGTCGTTGATTTAAAATGGTTATCATCTTTACTCGTTCAACCGTTCAAAAATTTGCCACAGCCATTCGGCCGTTCACCGTCAGCCGTTCAAAATTTTTCTACAACCGTTCAGTCGTTCACTGTCAACTGTTCAGCCGTTCACTGTCAGCCGTTCAAAACTTTTCCTCAGCCGTTTACCGTGAGCCGTGAGCCGTTCAAAAATTTTCCACAGGCGTTCAGCCGTTCACTTTGAACCGTTCAAAAATTTTCCACAGCCGTTCAGCCGTTCACTTTGGACCGTTCAAAAATTTTTTTCAGACGTTCAGCCGTTCACTTTGAGCCGTTCAAAATTTTTCTTCGGCCGTTCAGCCGTTCATGTTAGCCGTTTCAATTGCCTTGGCCATCCGTTTGTCATCCGTTCACTAGCCGTGCGTTTTGCCGTTCGAACGGACAGCCGTTAGTGTACGTTTTCGCGTGAGAGGTCACAAATGTAAGCCTGTTGCTTAGAAATGAGCCTCCTCTGTAGAAATCCGCTTCCTCCATAGAAATGAGCCTCTGTAGAATGAGCCTCCTTCATAGAACTGAGCCTCCTCCGTAGAAATGAGCCTCCTCCATAGAAATGAGCCTCCTCCGTAGAACTGAGCCTCCTCCGTAGAACTGAGCCTCCTCCGTAGAACTGAGCCTCCTCCGTAGAACTGAGCCTCCTCCATAGAACTGAGCCTCCTCCATGGAAATCAAAGTACTGGTACCTATAGCCCAGGCTTCTCTCTAGTAGCAGTCCGCCATTTTTGATAATGGCGAATTTTTGCAGCTCATGTGGCAAAAGTCTGGGCCAGTATGCCATGGCCAATTTTTGCCCCAAATGTGGCACGAAAGTGCACGCAATTTTTTTTTTCTGTGTTTGAAATGTGATTTCATATTTTACATGAAACCTGATAAATGATGATCGAGTACTACAGCTTAACCCTTTAACCGGCAATCGTACATATTTGTACGAAGAGTGAGCACTAAAGGTCAGGGCTCTCTTGTTTTCATGAAAATGGTCCCTGTGGCCCCAAATATGGAAGCTTTCCCAGAGGACCTTTCAGTCGTTGTTTTGAGCAAAATTCTTCTCGAATTTGGCTAGTTTTTCGATTGTAAAAAGCGATTTATTCTTCGTTTCGCATTCGCTAGCATTTAAAAATGGCGGCGAGGTATTTATCTCCCGAGGAGGTGTTTACAAGAGTCCTGAATGACAATTCTGACGGGGATTATTCTGATGAAAGCGAAGCAGAACTTTCGGAAGAAGATGACAACAATGGCAGATCAGAACACGAGGAAAGTGAAGAAGACGAAAGCGACAAATTGCTTCCTGACGAAGCAAATAGCGAAGAATCTGGTAAGTTTCTTTATCAAATAACGAGTATTAGATTTCATTTCTGTTGTCTACGTGTTTTTACAAGCCTTTGCTAACAGAGAAATCTTAAGTGAAAGATTACCGATTGTGGGTGAGTTTGTTCTGCCCAAAAAGCACATGTTTTAGTAAACTATCATTGTCCAAGTAATAAGGCTGACATGTTTGTTTACATTACAAGTACAGTTCTTTTTATGCTACTTCTGAAGTGGACTGAAAACATGCTCCTGAATATTTCGAGTTCAAAACAAAGCAATTTTCAGTTACATTGGCTCAAGAAAATATTCCATTTTTTTTTCATTTTGTTAGACATTTGTGGTAACCGTGACAGAAGTCCTATTCGACCAGAAAGACAAGCTGGAAGGGGAAGAGGAAGGGGTAGAGGAAGAGGAGCAAGAAGGGGAGCAAGATCCGGTCCAGCAAGACGACGTCAAGACCCCGCTGAGCCAAACATTGACTGGTCTGACCAGTAAAGTCCAGTGCAGATCCCTGACTTTGGAGAACCACATCCAGGTCCAACAAGAAGATTTCCGAATGTGAACACTGCTCGCGAACGAGACTTCTTTGATCTGCTATTCACTAATGATATATGTGAAATCTTGGTTCAAGAGACCAATAGGTACTACGATCAGCAGAAGGCAACTGACCCTGGCAAGCATAAAAGACCATGAGCTCCTGTCACGAGAGATGAAATGGAGGCCTTCATTGGTATTATTATTCTGATGGGAATAGTCAAGTTGCCCCGTTTCGAAATGTATTGGAGCCAGGATAAACTAATCCACCAGGAAAGCATTGCCAACATCATGTCTCAAACAAGATTCCTTCAAATATGGAGATACTTTCATTTAGCTGACAATGCAGTAGCCATCCCTAGGGGTACTGATGGTTTTGACAAAATCTACCGGGTGAGAAATTTCCTTAACATTATACTTATAAATATTCGAGACGAGTATAGACTAGGCATGAATATTGCTATTGACGAGACAATGGTACCCCACAAGGGAAAGTTGGCTTTCAAGCAGTACATAAAAAATAAGCCAACTAAGTGGGGCATGAAGTTGTGGGTCCTGAGCGAGGCAACTACAGGCTATGTTTATAGATTTCAAGTATATCTGGGGAAAGAACATGGCCAGCAACCCGAAAAACACTTAGCTAGAAGAGTGGTACGAGATCTGACAGTAACAGAAACAGGGAAAAATCACCATCTCTATATGGATAATTTTTACACTGACCCACACTTTTTCCTTGAGCTTTTTGACAAGAAGATACTTGCATGTGGAACTGTACGTCAAAACAGGAAACAGTTTCCCAAGGATTTGATTATCACTACTCAAATGCAAAAACAAATGGATCGTGGAGACTATTTGTGGAGAGCTCATATGAGATTAGTAGCAACAGCCTGGAATGACCGAAGGGTTGTTTACCATTTATCTACCATTCATCCTCCAGATCTTGATGGTCAGCCTGCTACTATCAAAAGGAAATCAGCTCGTGGTGGTAATGTTGACATCAATTGTCCTCCAGCTCAGCTTGACTATCAAAAATATATGGGCGGAGTAGATCTTGCAGATCAGCTTATAAAGACATTTAGTGTCATTAGAAAGTCACGAAAAGCCTGGAAGAAGTTGTTTGGCTATGGCCTAGAAGTGTGTCTCCTGGACTCCTTCATTATTATGAAGAAATTGAAGCCCAGCAACACTGAATTTTTAACTTATCGCAAAGAAGTGGCACGACAGCTTATTGCTGGAAGATCATTTCGTGGTAAGGCTGGTCGCCCACCTACTCAGCCACAAGCTGAAGTTGATGCCAGGAGACTGGATGGATCCTACCATGAAATTGCAGTAACTGATGCAAGGAGGGATTGTGTTGTTTGTGCCAAGAGAGCCCAAGTGAGAAATCTCGACAGGAATTATCGATATAAATCTGCCATTGTTTGCACTACCTGTGATGGGAAGGCCTTGTGCCTAAACAAAGACAGAAATTGCTGGGAGAAGTGGCATAGACAAGTTGAATATTGGCAGTAACAGTAACTTCAATTCTGGCAGGAACACTGCACTGAACTGTGCAATTCTGGATAGTTCTTTTGCAAATAATATTCAAAACATTTTTTTGTGAATTGTTCACTGATAGGATTTGTACCGGAAGTACAAAAAATGCAATATCTCAGGCTAGGATAGGAATATTTTAGTTCTGTTTGAAGTGTTTTATTCCCTGATAAATGGTTGTTGAACCCAAGTACATTGTGTGATTTAGGTAACAATACTGTACCACAGGCCCCTTGAAGAAAATATTGTTTTGCCCAGGGTGGAATGTAACCAATATATGCAAATAGCTCATACCCTTTGTGGTATGCCCTATATTTTGTTGTTTTATTGCAAATATGTTACACATTTCCAAAGCTTTACAATGATATATAGTTTATGGCAGGGTAACTTCAATACTTTTTTAGTTATCATTAGAAATAGTGATTGCCGCTGCGCAACTGAAAAATTACCTAAAAAAATCTGCCAGTTAAAGGGTTAATGAAGTTAGCCTGCTTCATGCAAAAGAGGAATGAAAACAACACAGTTTTGAAGAATTAAATTTTAGTCTAGCTTGTTTACATTGTCTTCCCTGAAATATTTTACTTTCTAGCTGGATATTCATGTGTGCTGTCAAGGCTTTATCTTTATTAACTATTCCCAAAATATTACTGGTGGCCTACCTATTTTTTACTTGAATCGTTGCAGTATAGACTAGGGTATTAATATAATTAATCCGGGTGCACACGCACCCCATAATCTTGATGTTGTTTGAATATTAGCAATACTAAGAAATACTGGGGTACTTGTGCTACCAACAAGCTTGGCAATTACAAATAGTTTTTAAACATTATTTTTTTAGAGTTTGATGTGATAGAGAGCGTGGTAATAGAGAAGTATTCCATTTGGGTTATGATTATAAAACAACCACAGATCTGCTACATACAGGTCTACCATGTCATCACTATGAGTGTTCGCACTCTTAAAAGGAGACTTCAGGGCTATAATCATGTGAAAAAGAAAATACACGGCGTTGATGAAGACTTGATTAGGAACATCATTAGAACATCATCGTTTATCAGGTTTTATATAAAATATGAAATCACATTTCAAACACAGAAAGAAAAATGTAGACGACCTGGTCTCAGGCAACAGCAACACCGACAAAGCATACGATCTGTACACTAAGGCAAAGGTCAGAATAGCAAAAGGAGGCTTCAAGCTACGCAAGAGGAAAACTAATGACCCAAGGTTAAAGGAACAAATTGGGTTGAGCAAGACAGCCGTAACAAAACTGGAAATTGTGAAAAGATTAGAAGATGAAGAAACATACACAAAGTCAAAATTAGACTGCCAAGGAGAGTCGAAGGGAGAAAGGGTTGTGGGTGTTAAGTGGAATTGCAAATAAGACACTTTCCACCTTCATCTCGCACATATCACCAAGAGGACAGAAGGCTTAGAACCCACCAAACGTAATGCGTTGAGCTTGTTAGCCAGTTAGTTTGACCCGCTGGGATTCATCAGTCTGGTAAGAGCGAGTATGAAAATTCTTTTCCAGGAGATCTGTAGTAAGAAGTTTGATTGGGACAAGACGTTGACAGGCGAAATTGAAGAGAAATGGAGTAAATAGGTTGAGGATTTGTTGCAAACGAGAGAAATTAGAATAGGTAGGTGTCTGTAGCAGGCAAGAGAAGAGTGTGTGACAGAGTGTTACTTGCATGGGTTCAGAGATGCCAGTAAGAAGGCGTATTGTGCCGTGGTTTACTTCGTGTACCGTACAGATGATGGACAGGCCCATGTGAGATTAGTCATGAGCAAAACGAGAGTTATCCCCTTAAAAGAGCTGTCCATCCCCCGATTAGTTGTTGTTGATTACATGAGTTGATGTCAGCAAGAATACTGGCCTAACTTATGAACACAGTACGCAACACGTTACAGTTACAGGTCACCATAGATGGTGCGAGGTTCTAGTTAGATAGCAAAACAGCTCTCAGCTGGATCCAAAACAAGGGAGAGTGGAAGCAGTTCGTGCAACACAGAGTGAACGAAATTCTTAAGTTGACACACAAGGTAGAATAGGCGCACTGCTTGACAGACGAAAATCGCGCAGATCTCGATTGAAGAGGAGCTCTGGCCTCGCGCAACTGAGGGAAGACAACCTTTGGTGATTCAGCCCTCGATGGTTAAAAAGACAAAAAGGATTGGCCCATGAGAATGGAGGATTTTCAGACCCCCGAATGCTTACTCAGAGCGAAGAAATCCACATCAGCGTTGCTGGTCAAAACGAAGGGTGAAGATGGTGTTGCAACAGCAGTAGTGCCACTGAATGATTACAGCAAGTTGCAAAGGTTAGTGTGTGTAGTCGCTTGGGTAGGATGGTTCTTGAAAAATCTGAATGCTACTGTGAAGTGAAGGTAGATGTTAAGTGGGCAGGTAAGTTAGAAGTGAGAGAATTAAAGGAAGCTGAGCTTGAGTTGATAAGTCAGCTCAAGAAAAACTTAAACAGCAGGGTAACTTTGAGCAACTGGTAAGTGAACTGGGGATTGTAAAGCAAGGTGAAATTTTGAGGTGCGAAGGCAGGCTTGTCAACTCAGACCTAGAATTCGAAGCTAGAAGTCCCCTCATTTTACCCAGAAAGTGCCAATACACTGAGCTGATTGTACAAGATTGTCATGAAAGGGTACACCACAATGGTGTGAGGGCCACGTTGGCCCAATTGCGATAAACGTATGGGTGCCAAAGGGCAGACAAGAAGTAAAAGAAGTTCCGAACAAGCGTGTCACTAGTAAGAAACTGAAAGGTAAACCGTACTGCTCTTCCCCACCCACTGCATTGCCAGAGTTTAGGGTCAGGGAAGCCCCGCCATTTGCAAAAGTACGTGTCGATTTTCTTAGGCCCTTATACGTAAAGAGTAAGGTGGGAAAGATGGAGAAGGTGTATATCGCATTATTTTCATGTTGTATGACAAGAGCTATCCACTTAGAACTAGTAGAAGATTTGTCGGCCGCAGTGTTTAGATGCTGTTTGTGATGGTTCACTGCGAGATGCAGAACGTCCACTCTTGTGTCGGATAACACGATAACATTTCAAGCCACCGAGAAGGCCTTAAATAAATTGTTCGATCATACAGAAATCCAAGCAGACTTGGAGCATATGAGGATAGAGTAGAAATTCAATTTAGAAAGGGCACCTTGGTGGGGGGGATTCTTTGAACAAATGGTCACAAGTGTTGAAGATTGTTTGCGAAAGACACTGGGAAATGCTAGATTGTCTTATGAGGAGTTACTAACTGTGCTTGTTTAAGTAGAATGTACTCTAAATGCGGGCCGTTAACTTGTGAGTACAATGAGGTAGACGGGGAAGTGCTAACACCTTCTCATTTAATCTATGGACGAAGGATCAAATCACTTCCGGATGAGGTCATAGAACCCGAGGATGCGGTGGGTGACGCCGAATGTTCCACAAGATTTAAATATCTACTTTTGGAATCAGTGGCAAATGGAATATTTAGCGAATCTGTGTGAGTTTCACAGGTGTAAGGTACAAAACAAGATTAGAGCAGTAGAAGTAGCAGATGTAGTTGTAGTGCATGAGGAAGAAAAGAAAAGAGGAGAATGGAAGATAGGAGAGGTAGAGAGCCTAGTCAAAGGGAAAGATGGTGTTATTAAAGGTGCTACAAAGAGGGTGGTCACAAAGGGGAAACTGACCCACCTATCCAGGCCAGTGCAAAAGCTATACCCCTTAGAAATTAAGAGTAAGGGGGAGGGATCATCACAAATGGACAGCTCCAAACAAAGGAGAACGGTTGAAAATCCCACAAAAACTGTTCCACGCAGAAGTGCGGCTCTAGATTCACAATGGAAATCACGCCCGATCCTTGACTCATAGATGAGTCAAGGGGGGGAGTGTGTTATAGAACGTTTACACCCATTATTAGGATTTTGCTTGTCTTGTTATATTTCGCATGATTAGCGGCGCACTAATAATGACAAAGAATGCATAGAACGATCGACAAACAATGATGTAATTAACTAGATAATTGCTGGTGAAACTGCGTCTTAAGATCAACGCTAAAATTTGTCTAACAGACCCATGCAACAGGAATTAGTGGGATCAACTGATTAGGAAATCAATAGACAACTAAGCCCTATCCGACCACATTGGACCTACGTATCTGGGTGTGGATATCTGTAGCCAATAAAAGTGGCACTTATAATCCTAAGTTAGTCAGATCGTAGAGCAAAGAAAGTTTGTTCATGGGATGTGGGAGAGTGCTCCAGTTTCAGAAGTGGAGAAACTTCATTAGGCATGGACTGTTTGGTGAAATATACCATCGTCAAAGCCAGAACGTCGAAAGAAATAAGCGCAGCTTTGCTAGCAGATGGTCGGAAATGGAAGAAAAGCCACGGCATGCAATGGAAACAATATGGAGAGATGTGGTATGCAGACTGTCGGGGCTCTTTGAAGTGCATCAATACAGTGTCCTTTTCGTGTTCAATTTGGTGTAACAAACACAAACCAATATAAAAATGTTTCAAGCGGCCAAGAAGCCTGTTCAATATGTGAAGACGCAGGTGAATTTGTAATTTGCGGTGCAAGGCGCTATGTGTTTTACGGCAAGAAAAAAATACAGGTGTTTCATTGTGGGAGCCACACGTGCCCCATAACATCAAGGCCGGAAAAACCAATGGAACGTGTGAAGGAAATGCTAAAGAAACATCCTCACTTAAAGCAAGCAGAAATACAATCTGCCTTTGTTATGTCATCGTTGCAGACGGAGGAAAATTGGGAAAAAGTGGAAAAAGAAGCGACACAGCTGCTGGAGAAGATGGATCGCAAATCAGAAACAAAGTGTGTGCCAAGAAATTCATCCAAGTGGTCAAAATTTTTAAGCGGTGGTGACATTTAAACAATATTGCAACAAAAAGGACAGCCTCTTAATATATAAAGTTAATGATTGGCGCAGAAATCCAGACAGACCATCTTTTGTTTTCAAAACAAGTGAGGAGAAAATGAAAGCAGCTTTGAACATAGACAGGAATGGGCAACATTTCTTGAAAGAAGAGTATTGTTCTTTTGATGGCAAAGATAAAAGGTGTCGCAATTTTGTTACTCTTACGGCCAGTGTATACCAACCGCTACTGAAGGGGCAAATACCTCTTGCTGTTATGGAAGATAAACAAGAGAGCTCCCAAAACATTGCGCTGTTCTGGTCTCTTCAACGAGGGTCTACAAAAAGTCACAGGGGACAACAAGATGGTATTTCATCCTCAAGGTTAGTGCACTGACATGGCCGGTGCTAACATGAATGGACTCCGGTAATTTTTTGGCGATGATGCCCTGAGTCACATAAAGAGTTGCGAGTTTCATTTTAAACAGAGCATTAACAAAATGGCTCGAAGATTAGGGCAGGAAGCAGGTGAGACTTTTAAAAAACTCTGCCAAAGTCTTCTCATAAGCAATTTAAAGGAAACTTATCTGGAGGCTAAGAAATCATTGGAAGAATTCATTAACCAGAAATCGGAGCGGCAATTTCTTTCATCCTGGCTGAGCTGGTGGGACAATAGGAGAACATTCATCTTCCGTGCATTTGCTCCGACCAACGCGCCTCGAATGAATCAGGCTGAGGTGATCCACACTGGATGGGCTCATAAAGATCTGTCTAACCTTTCCCTTCTTGATGCAGCTCATATGGACACTAAGGACAGTGTCCTTTTTGCAGTTGAACTTCAGTCCATTGAGAAGGGGACATCAAAAGGTGGAACTGGCCCCTCTTATGAATGGCGGAAGATAAACTTTCACCACCGAGAATTGGAAAGGGCAAACCAACTTGGCAAAGAAATGATGCGATTAGCATCGATAAATGGTCTCTTTATTGACCCTAATTCGGGGCACCATCCACCAGAAAACAAGACAACTTGCAAAAGAAAACAACACAAACATACAGAGGTTGAGTCACCAAACGTTGAAGAACTGCCTGATATGGGTTCCCCTTGTTTGCAGCAACAGAACTTCAACAATTCAGGCTTCTCTTTGGAGCCAATGCAGTGGCCAGATAGAGCCACAGCCCAACAAACAACACCGGCTTTCACAACCGTCCAGTCCAATGCTGTACATATTCAAACTCCATGACATTAACTCAACGAAGATGGTTGCTGACCACAAGTCACCAAATGGAGAAGCCACCAGCAGTTATTATGGGGCGTTCATATCATGGTGTTAGCCCTCAAGAAGGTCTTCATCACCATGCTCCAGTGATGGCAGGCGGCCGTCCTGTTCAACAGCCCGACCCTCCATGAACAGGACAAAACTGGCTGCAGCCAACATATGCTTTGGGGGCTGAAAGTTGGCATTCAGGACATTCCCCTCACAGGTACGAGTTGGTTACGCTGCCAGGAAATGTAAAAAAGTGCTATGGTTGTGGGGCTGAATTTACTGACAGGCACAGAAGTCCTCCGTACATCATGGTCAAGCATGTTGACAGGCGACTTGTTCTGAGAGATGAGCGAACAGGAAATTTCCTACCTAGTGCAGATTACAGCAATACGTATTACCACCTAGACTTCGCCCACATTCAACGCAAAAATCCCTTTTTCAATGGGCAGGTGTTTATTGCGCTTGATAAGTTGAGTTCCCTTGATAAATCTCAATGCAACATTGTTGAAAATTGCAATTTAACAGTGAGGAATTTGACAATTTCTTTTTATAGGAGTGTAAGTTTGTGGCCTTCTCAAAATCAGCAAGAACTTCACCTTCTTAAGAAAAACATCCTTTCATTCTTTTATTGTTAATGTTTATTGCAAAGAAGCAAGCCCCCAAAAAAGTCCTTAATCAAGGTGCATACAAAGAGGTACAGCCCACTTTATGGAGTATACTCTCCCGTTACGCTGGAGACGCTCTACTCTCATTGCTTTTTGGTAAAAATACTTAGTGATATTCTTTGATTGTGTTGTTGGTAATGAAACAGTTTTCTAACTTTTTGAAAACTTATTTAGTCACTTGTCTCCAACAAACAACAAATATCTAGCTGTGCAGGGCAAAGTTGTACAAAGTTTTGCAGGTGATGATTCCTAAGATAGAAAGACCGTACGTATTATTTGACAAAGTACTACCGTGAAGTAATGCAATACCTCGACAAACAATGACACGTGTTTCTTGAGTACGTGTGATTTCACAACTCTGCCAAGTCGCATCTTTCTCAGATAAGAAATGAATCATACCACACGTATTTCTGATTTGATAGCCCTGACAAATGAATCACCTGAATAACCCAAACGACTCCTGATTGGCCAAAATTAATTACCAACGGCTCTTTCGAGTCTACCTTTTTGTGGAGGGTCGAGGGTTTCGTGTCGAGGGCGAGGGAAAAATTGTGGAGGGTACCTATTTTTTTTTAATAAATAAGAAATAATTTTTTGGAACATTTTTGGGACCATTTTAAAGGGGGAGGCATGTCTTTAGCACTCAGAAGGGGTGGGTGCAGTCTAAAAATGCAGAGGGAGGGGTGGGGGAAGAGTGTTATACTCGGGCATTGGTGATAGGTGGTTGTAATTGGAAACACTGCTCTTTAAAGGTGCTTTTACTCGCTTGTACTAATTATTTTAATACATTTTTCCACTGACTTCTACTACATCAACATTCTTGCCCATTTTAGTCATGCAAAGCAAAACTGCTACATAAACAATGGACTTGAATTCTTATTGAAAATATTGCATTTACGATCCTCCACTGTCGAGTTACCATTCTGGCAGAGGTTATGTGTGCCTTTTGTGCAACCAGTTTTCCTTTGTGTATACAGTGTGTAATTACCAGATTTATCTTTCTTTCTTTTGTCATAGATGCTATCAGATGAGATCTCGGAATTTCTGTTCCTTGGCCCCTGACTTTAGCCACAAATATAGAATTCACGAGCGCTATCGCAATTTTAACATTATAGTACTTCTACTATATGAAATCATTTTTGGTACAATCATACATAGCAGCTCAGGTACAAAGCATCTCGTTAACACAGACCCCAAAAACGCAGGACCGCAGACCGCACAGCTCGAAAAACGTGTACACAGTGTGTAAGATTTATCTCTTCCCTTTGCTGTCAAACAAGATCTCAGAATGCATCGCGAAACTGAAACTCCTTATAAATGGTCCAAAAAATGGTCCAAAAAATGGTCCAAAAAATGGTCCAGTCCTTCTCTTACTTTATGCCAAGACACTATCGTATTTGCACTATGGAAAAGCGCAAACAAAGATTGTATCTGTTTTTTTCGCTTTTTTGGTGCATAAAGAAAGTAGTTTTTAAATAGCTGTATGATATAATAGCGGAAATATGTAAAACTAATTTCATTGAAATTGAGATAACAGATAAAAATAGACATAAAGTAGGATAAATGGAATAAACAAAATAAAATAACTAGAATAACGGGGTTGTATAAAATTTATGTATTATTATATTTAATATTTTAAATGGTTATTTTTATTATTAAGTATAAACCACACCCACGACTTTTACGCGCACCTGCACCTGCACCCGCACCCCCGACCCACGACTTGTACCCACGACCATTACTCAAACTCGTATTAGAGTTGTCATTAAACTAAACTACTCTCCGGTTACACGGGGTTAAATTGCTCGTAGTTTTATCACTTTCAGTAAATGCGATTGGGTGGCACGCTTGTTTATTATAATTTCCATTACTTGCTGTAGTATGTTCCAATTTCACATTTGCTGTATCTCTATTGTTCACTAGCGTGTGATTTAGGTCGCTCGCTCTGTTTTATTGTTTTATGCTATTTAGCTAAGACTTTATTGTACTTATCACCTTTTGGTTCAAACCGATTCACGATTTACAGTCTATAATCTACAATGACGTCTTGCCTGACCTTGTCGGAAATCATGCGGAGTATTGTTATTATTTGTCGCATTGTTGTAGTTAGGGTAATTTCAGCTTTGTTTGATCGTAATCAATGTAATTTGAGGAACTGTTAATTGACAGACAACGCGTGGAAATCTGAGAGTCTTGAACTTTGGATCCCTTTAAGGAAAACCAAAACAAAAAACAGAAAGAAGAGAGCGAGAAGAGGTTGTTGTAGGTTATTGGTGATTAATAAAGGAGAAGAAATCAGGATTTTGTGTGATTATGTTGGTAGTTCAATCTTCGAGGCAATTCCCAACAACCTGCATGACCTTTGTCTTGTTTCACCACGTGTATTGTCATGTAAAGTCTTCAAAAAACTCGCATTATTCTCAGTAATTCTGTCAAGTTCATTTCATGCTACACACTGCGTCTTAGTTTACTTGGATATTTCGTCCCCAGCATTTCAACCTTGTTTATTTTTACCCCACAAAGGGAAATGAAGCCCCCTCCTGGAAAAATTTTGGCCACAAGTAATTCAAATACAACAAATAATAATGAGAATACAATTACCATAGAATTAGAGATGATATTCTTCATACAGTGAAGCAGGGAGAACTTTCTCCAATGATGATAGCTGACTTCTCAAAACCCTTTTATACCATCAATTATAAAACTGTCTTAAGAGATCAGTCATCTCTAATACCCAAATAAACATCTTATCTGGACAGTATTTTTCTGTAGCTGATGATAAAGTTTCTGATGTGTAAAATCAACTTTGGAGTACCCCTTGGTTTGAATATGGGACCTCTCATCTTAAATTAATGCATTGAGGATTTGGTGAGAATCAATGCTATCTCACCCTTAATGCCACCAATATGCCAGTCATACCACCCTCTCTTTCATGCATTGCAGACATTGTCTGCACTGTTGAAAGCAGCTACTAGTTTGTTATTAGAAGACATGCTTTCTTTGATGACATAATCCCTCCAGTAGTTATCAAAACAAGAACAAAGACAAAAGAATGCAGTTACATGAGTACTCAAAGCTTTGAATTATCCAGTTTAGCCCAGGTAGGAACTTAAGATCAGTGGTACTCATGCACAAATTCAACAAACAGAAAATACTTTTCAAGATCACCATTTTCAATAAGCTGTCAGGATCTTAGAAATACCGCATTTCATAGAGTATGGCAGAGGTTACGCACTCCCTCCTTAGAAAAGCTTAAGCCACAAGAAAATATTAACCTCCTACATTCATACACCAGTTTCTTCCATTCTTATCATTTAGATAATTCATTACTTAAATTTTTTTTCTTTAAGTTCTATATTCCTTTATATCATTTTGATTGGTAGATGTAGAGCTACTCTGTAGAGAGGTTACCAATTACACACTATCTTCATTAGTAAATTGCTAATAACATCCACAAATTTCTCCTTTAAAAGCTTTGGTAGCCATAAAGAAAGTCCAGCTCTTCATTGATACATGCATATAAAGAATGCCACATATACCTTGCTTAAAGTCCATCACCAAGAACCTCCTACAGTTAATTAGCAATTGCCACTAAATTTTCCCATTTGCATTCAGCAATCACTACTTCACTGCTAATTTACACAACAGAAGTCTTTCGGTAGCCTTTACATTGTCCTTATTGTGTACTAAAATAGATAATGATTAACTGCCACCTGGTTAGCTCATGTTGTGGAGTGTTGAAGAAAGTTTTCCCTTTGCTACGACATTTGGAAATGGTTGGACATTCTAGTCCTCTCTTATAGGCCCTGTCCCCTGCATCTTCTCTATACTGGTTAGCAGGGGACGTTTTCAAGTGGACACTGGGGCAACATGTGATGTTCTCAAGCCGAGTGCCATCAAGGGAACTAAATATGTGAACGCCATCATGCCAACCAATCAAGTCCTCAAGATGTACAATGCCCCTACTCTCAGGCCGCTCGGGAAATGCAAGGTTCAATTGATGAACCCCGTGGATAAGAGAAAGTTCAAAGTGACCTTCACCATAGTAGAAGATGAGCACTGTGTCAACTTCATCAGAAGCAGAACTGCCCAACACATGCAGTTAATCACCCTCAGTAAACAGGCCAGACCACATCACAGTAATCTCATGAGTGGGTTCTTTAACATCCCCTGCCAAACCAAATTAACTAATTAATAGATGCAGGAGACGGGACCTACAGTTTATTCATCCTTATCCGAGAAGACTAGAATGTCTATCCATTTCTTGATATTATAGAAAGGTAGCACATTCTCCTCAGTTATGTTAAGACCTCGAGTGTTGGTCCGGCCAGGGCTCGAACCATCAACCCCAACCTACCACACAACAGTCCAGCGCTTTAACCAATTGGGCTAACCAGGAGAATGATGACCTTCTTCAAGCTGTGATGGCTGCAATACGGTCCGGGTGGCCAGCGGACAAGAAAAAGCTGACTCCAGCAGTGGCAATGTACCGTGATATCCATGATGAATTGGTCGTTCAAGATGGATTGCTCTTTAGGGGACACAGGCTTGTAATCCCCAAGACCCTTCAGAAGCATGTGCTCCAGGCGCTACACTCTAGTCATCAAGGGATAGAATCGACCGTAAGACGCACTAGAGAAACTATTTACTGGCCAAAGATGAAGAGCGACGTAAAAGATTTCACTTCCAGGTGCAAAACCTGTGCTACATTTAGTATGAGACAGCAGGAGACGCTTATCAGTCATGACATCCCAGATTGCCATTGGGCAAAAAATTTCAACAGACCTGTTTGAGTTGGACCACAAGAGTTACATAATGACAGTAGATTACTTCTTAAGTTTCTTGGAAGTTCACAGGCTGTATGACTTGAAGGCCACTACTGTTATTAAGAAGCCGAAGGCACACATGGCTCGATATGGCATTCCCCACAAAGTCGTATCAGACTGTGGTTCACAATATACCAACTAGTAGAGAATTTAAAGCCTTCACCAGAGAGTACGGATTCAAGCGTGTGACCACGAGTCCCTACCATTATCAATCCAACAGCAAAGCTGAGTCTGCAGTCAAGGAGGTACAAAGGATCCTCAAAATATCTGCACAATCTGGAACTGACCGCTACCTGGCGCTGCTGGCTCATTGTACCTCTATAAAAGATGCTTGTCATACCTCTATAAAAGTCGCTTACTGCTGTTCATGTTTGATGTTATCAAACATAATGTTCCTGATGACCTTGCATCTTTATTTACTTTTAAGTCTTGTAGTAGACCTTCACAAAGGGGAAGCCAATTTGTTATTCCACGTGTCAAATATGAAATTGGCAAACAATCTATTCAATATAGAGAACTAACAATTTGGACATTTCTTAATAGATTAATTGACATAAATGAGTCGATGAGCAAAGACAAATTCAAACAAAGTTTGCGTAGATTTTCCAAGGACATTAATGATTTCTCATTTAGAGCTTCTATGATAGCAAATAAACACGATAACTGTATATATTTTTTACTTATCTTTATTCATACATTTTACATCATCCAACTTTTATTTTATCTAATTTATTTTGCAGGTCCACATCAGCTTTTTGCTGCCATTGTATTAACTTAACCTGCTTTACCAAATAAATGTATGTATGTATGTAAGTATGTATGTAATTATGTATGTATGTATGTATGTATGTAACACCCCACAGGAAGTTTTTGGTACCAGCCAACAAAGACAAAAGAACGCAGTTACATGAGTACTCGAAGCTTTGAATGACTCAGTTTAGCCCAGGTAGGAACTTAAGATCAGTTTTACTTGTGCACAAATCCGAAAAACAGAAAATACTTTTTAAGATCACCATTTTCAAAAAGCTGTCAAGATCTTGGAAACATTGCATTTCATAAAGTATGGCAGAGGTTAAGCACTCCCTCATTAGAAAAGTTTAAGCCACAAGAAAATATTAACCTCCTACATTCATACACCAGTTTCCTCCATTTTTATCATTTAGATGATTCATTGTTTAAAAATATTTTTCTTTAAGTTTTATATTCCTTTTAAGTATAATTTTTAGAGCTGACCAAAGAGTTTACAGCAATCTGATTGGTCGAGCAGTTCCTTATATGACGCTATATCAACCACTCCACACGGTTTATATAAAATGTTAAAATAAAATGTTAATAAATGTTACTAAAATGTTATGATTTTAGAAATTTCTCTGTTGTTCAGCTGTGAAATTATACTAAAACAATTATTCGCCTCAGGTTCGGTGAATATTGTCAAATAATAATTATGCGATGATATTCACTTCGCCTTTGGCGAATAATTGTTAAATAATTTGATTGGTAGATGTAGAGCTACTCAGTAGAGAGGTTACCAATTACACACTATCTTCATTAGTAAATTGTTAATTACATCCAAACATTTCTCCTTTGAAAACTTTGGTAACCATAAAGAAAGTCCAGCTCTTCATTGATACATGCATATAAAGAATGCCACATATACCTTGCTTAAAGTCCATCACCAAGAACCTCCTACAGTTAATTAGCATTTGCCACTAAATTTTCCCATTTGCATTCAGCAATCACTACTTCACTGCTAGTTTACACAGCAGTAGTCTTTAGGCAGCCTTTACATTGTCCTTATTGTGTACTAAAATAGATAAATGATTAACTGCCACCTGCTTAGCTCATGTTGTAGAGCATCAAAGAATGTGTTCCCTTTGCTATGACATTTGGAAATAGTTGGACATTCTAGTCTTCTCTTATAGACCCCGTCTCCTGCATCTTCTCTATACTGGTTAGCAAGGGGTGTTAAAGAACCCATAAACTTATAACAAAGAGTGGGGAACATAGCTCCCCATGTTGTAGTCTGGCCTTGATTCTGTTATTACAGGCTTCACAAATTCCTTTGAAAATTGTAAACTGCTAAAGGCAGTCTGGCCAAAGTCCCGCAAAAAGTGTTCTAAATTGGAAGACCCACATAGTGGGGATTTAATAAAGATAATGTATTGTACGTATGATGCACGATCCTCGCAGTAGATAGCGCTATTTGAGCAATAGCGAAAATCAGACCTGAAAAAATCAGGCCTGTACGGGACTCGAACCACTGACCTCTGCAATACTAGTGCAGCGCTCTACCAATTGAGCTAACAAGCCAACTGGGAGCAGGCTGTTAAGTTGATTCGCAATAAACCCATGAAAGTGATAAATGAGATACAACAGATGGTGCATCATACATATGTAATACCGCAGTTCAAAAATATATGATCTTCATATATTCATTGTATCTCATAATGTATTGTTTTAATAAATTTCAAATATGGCTGTCCATTTTCCGTTATGAGTAATTTTGAAGGTTAAAATGTAATCACCTTCAATTGTATGAATAAAGCATCACTTCAATCACACACCACTACTTTTTACTTTGCAATCAAGCAACTGGGTTGGAAAAGCAGGCAATAGTTCCATGCTTCAAAGCTATTCAGGCAATAATTCAAATTAGAAAAAGCACTCTCACCAAAAAGACTTCTTCATGGACAACTATTCAAAAAATGAAAAATTAAGTATGGTTCTCCTTAACATCAAACAACACACTAAGCCTCACAACCACACTCTTGTGAAACAAAGTAAACACAGGTCAAGCCAACTTTTTGAGCCAGTACCTTATACCATCCATAATTTCAAAGGTTCAAAGATTGCTACCACACAAATTAACCACAAGAAGGTCATTGGCAACAGTTCCAACTTCAAGAGCCTGGAGTTAAAAAAATAAAAACACTAAAGTTGAAAATCTACAAGCACCCCTGGATAAACATGAACCACTCAATTCTAAGGCTAAGAAACTCTGCAAACAAACCCAACCATTCTTACAAAGGAACCAGTCAACACAAAGCCAAGTGTAGACACCACACAAGAAGAGCCACAGCCCCTGTAATTTCTTGTGGTAGAATAGAAATTAAGAAACCAGTGTGAATGAAGGACTGTGTATTAACTTAAGAACTTGCTACACATGAGTTTGAACTGTAAAAGACATGAACAAGGATCAAAGGGAAACCTGTTCACCGTAAATAATTTTGTTTTTTAGTATAATTGTTTAATTTCCACTTTTTCAGTTAGTCTTCTTATTAAGTTCTATGGGAGATGTTGTAATTTCTAACAGTTTATCTGCTCCTCAATAATTAACAGAGCATCATAAATAAAACAGCAGTTGTTGCTCATCTCTGCAAATGTGATTTTTTCGTTAGGCATACATCACAGTGACAATTCTGGAGAACAATAGGTGGTTAGCCGCCACGTTTGTGGATGTAAACAATAGATATCTCATCAGGTCCTCTTGTTCGTCCACCAGCAGTTGTTCCTTTCACTATTGTTACCTGTCTCTAGAGATTGGTTGCAAACCACCTATTAGCAGAGAAGTGTTATAAAATCTTTTGCTTACAGGCTTGGAAAATGTTCTGAATTTGAAAGGCTTCCTACTTGCCTCCCATACAAAACCTCATACTTTACTAATAATCAAATTAAGACCAGAATTTAATATCTTTATAATATTGATTTGAAATAATCTAATGTTTACCCAGGTACAAAAATGCACCATTAAAAACATGGAAGACCAAACTACATTTCTTTCAAGGTTAATTTTCATCAGTATATTTAATTAATCAGTTTTTAATATCCTCTTAACTAACATTAAGAGTAAAATTTCCGTCAAGTGATCAAAAGTTCAAATCAACCTCTGTTTTAAGGGTCAAAACGGAAACAACTCTCATTACATTTCCTTTCCTTCTGTTAAATCTTTACACATATCCATGCAGCAGACTTCCTTTCAACAAGACATTTTAGTTTAATTGTCACCACCACAAATGAAGCACACCTTTGTGTGACCACTTTTTTCGATAATTGTTTTTTTTTTGTTGTTATTCGTATATGTATTTCCGGAAATTTGAAGTTAAATACGCAAAGTTGCAGTTTCCACCAAAAGCTGTGGATAATATCATTTAATGTACAAGTTATGGACTGAGGAAAATGTACCATAAGATACTGCTAATTTATTAATTCATTTAATTTTCCTTACATGACTCCCAATTTCTAATTTTTAAGGAGGCTGTAGTGCACGTTTTAGTCCACTGTGTTACAGAAGGAACCTTATAAATAAATGTTAAGTTCTACAAGTCCCTTGACCATAGAGATCGCCTTTTCACCTATTTACGCTTCTGCGTTCATCCCTTGTTTAACCCATTAATGGCCGCAGCTTTCGTGGAAAACTGTGTTTTGAAGCTAGTCGAGCAGATTTCGGGTCACTGTTGTGGTTTTAAAAGCTCAAACTTACCAAAAACCGCTTGACAGCTCATGCACTCGACGGCCCTTCGATTGAAATGCAAAATGGCGGCCTGAAAATCTCGGGCATGCGCAGAGAGCAAAATTTCGACATAGTTTTTGGCTTGAAAAGTCATGCCCCACTTACGACTTCTACTTTTCTCTCTTTCTCCTGCCCTTTTTTTCCCCTCTCCTTGCCTAAAGTTTCTCCTCACTTGCTGGAAATTGAGTAGGCTTCATTTTAGTGTAGAGATTTTTCAGAAACTACTCATTATTTTCATAGCACATGCTCGGAAAGGTAGGTGGGTAGTGAAACACAATTTTCGTGCAGATTTTCAGGTCAAAGTGACACGGTTTTTTGGATATTTCTCCAATCTCCTCCACTCAATTGCGCTCATTCTGGTATCGTCTGTAAGATATTTTCAACCTGTTCAAGTAGGTGCTCGAATTGGTGCTCCAGGGCTAAAAGTGATGACGTCACAGGGCGTAGAAAGGGTGTGGGTCCCCATGGGCGCATACGGGCGCACTGGACGTCAATGGGTTAATGTAGCAAAGTGTGCACCTGCAAAATGTAACTAATTAAGCTTAAGGAGGCTCGAAAGGGTTTTTGCGACCGTGCGGAGAATGGATTCCAAGATACACATACAAACAAATTGCTCGCGAGAGAAACAAGCAATGGCACGCGCGATTGTATCCGCAGGCGAGTTGTAAACAAATATGGCCGCCACAAGCGTATCAAAATTACCGGGTACCTGACTGTTTCTGATGAAAGTAATTGTCTAAGAAACAAATGGAATGTTCACCTCTCGGAACCAAGTAAGAAGTCTGGGCGGCACGACTCTTGCCGAAACGGGCCAAAAACACTTCTTTGAAGAGCTGAAGGAGGATTGCGCAGTTCACAGCCCACCATCAAAGATGCGACGACTGCACTTGGTAGGTCTTACTTTATGCAGTGAGAAATTTAGGAGGACACTTCCAAGTGTTCAGACTTGTTTCTGATTGAGTTTAAGTCCTATTACAATAAAATGAAATAACTAAGAAAGTTCCTGAACAACACACAGGAAGATGAAAAGGAAAATGAATTGTTGGATCCAGGATAGTGAATATGGACAGTTTTATGAAGGAAATGGAGGAGTGTAAATATTGCCATAAAAGTGAACATTTCTAATGCAAACAAAAGATCAAAAAAACGTGGATGAGACCTTATTTCAATTCAACCACAGACGGTATAATTAAAATAAAATATTTATCCTAAACTTGTGAAAAAAGATTGTTTGTATTTCCCAAGATAAACTACAAATTACAACTAGGAAGTGAAAGCTACCTCACAATGGTTAGAAAAGGATTGTAAACTTTTTTTCCCATATTAAATGGAATGATGGAAGTTCATGGTTATGAAAGTGACATGAAATAATATCAAGCCAAAAACCTGGTAAAAATTACAAGTGAAGCATACAGCCCTGAGCAAGATTAGACCATTAACCCAAATTGACACAATTATTTGTTCCAGAGGGGTTAATGTTGACACAATAAATCACCCCTTCAGTGCCTCTTATAATTTTCTGTTGTATTTTCTCAAGGTCCACTTACATGGAAAAACCTTTCGAGAGAAATATTAGGAAGGGAGTGGCCAGCCTCTTTGTTATTAAAATGAATGTTACCACTGTGGTTGTTCAAATTCTCTGTTGACATCAATGCAACGCAAAAATGGAGAACAGGGGCCATTGGCACATGATGTGAACATCAGGCTTGCCCTTGGAGCTTGGAATGCTGGCATAGGCCATACACATGTAAATTCACTTTTGTCCTGTTTAGATATTCCAACAGTTAACTATGTAACATTCAAGGCCAGAGGAAGAGAGATTGGAAAAGCAGTAGAAAGTATAGCAAATGACAGTTGTCTTGAGAGTTGCTGCAAGGAAAGGGAGATGGCATTAGCAGCTGGTACTAAATGTGATTCTGAGAATTTAGTTGGAGTGATGTGCTCGTATGACATGGGGTGGCAGAAAAGGGGAAAGGCCCGTAATTCATCAACAGGTCATGGGACAGTACTTGGAGTTAAAACTGGGAAAGTCTTGGATTTTGCCACCAGAAATAAAACCTGCAGAACCTGTGCTGCATCCAAAAAACCAGATAAGCCTACATGTTACAACGAATTTGGTGGGGTTCAGTCCCCTCCATCAACATATATATTGTAGTGTTCGCGCGTAAAAGCTTCTTTATGTTATGTAGTTTGGTGTTGTCTTTAAGCTGCGTCTCATGTTATTTCATGATCCAAACTGTCAGGTGTGTTTATGTTTTCATTTCGCCGCGTTTATATCGTTTATTATTTTGTTTATGCAATTTATTTTCCGTAGTTAGACTTAGTGTAATTTAATTTTGTTATAGAAACCACTGGTCGAGAAATAAACGTATATGGCTCGGATAGCCATTGAGTGATGTTACTGGTGCGTACGTTACACTACACCACATGACTACTGAAAGAACCATACTGGATCTGCAAAGATTATGGAGTCAAGTGTAGCCTGTCAACTATTTCAACATGCTCCGGCAAGAGGGATTAAGTGTGACCAATACATTGGTGATGATGATTCTACAACTTTTCCTACCTCGAAACAAATGTTCCCTATGGCCTTGAAAAACTTTCTGATTTCATCCACTCTAAACGTTCACTTAACACCAGGCTCTATAACCTAAGCCAGCATCAAAAATTTCCAGATTCATCTGTTCTCTCACAGAAAGTGGTTAATTCTCTAGTCAAGTGCTTTTCCTACTGTGCTCACCAGCACAAAAACCAAAGTGCAGAACTTGCCATAGCAATTCAATGCATTGTGCCACATGCCTTTAGTGACCACAAAAAATGCAATCCTTCATGGTGTAGATATAAACAAAACCCAATAGAATATATCCACCATGAATTACCCCATGGGAAGGAATTGAATGGGAGCTGCCTTCAACTGGCATTGCATGATCTTCTCTCAGAGTATGCCTCCCCAGCAGTTGTCACAAAATTAGCCCCCTGCCTGGACTCACAGCAAAATGAGTCTCTAAATGGAACCATTGGCTCCAAAAACCTGAAAGTCAGACACTACGGAGGAAGTGAGAGTAGTGATTTTAGAACAGCATGTCGAGTCCCTCAGCACAATGAAGGCCACAAATTTGTGTGCAAAGCATTAATAAAACTGGAATAAACCCTGGGCCCAACTGCACAAGCTACCAAGAAACCCAAGATAACATAACAACTGCTACCAAACAAAGAAAATCTACCAAAAAGTTCAAAGTTAGGAGAAGGCAGCTTCGCTTAAACAGATTTCAATCGACTGTCAGAAGTGAAAGCAGGGAAGGACTGAGCTACAAACATGACATTGGCCTTAACCTTGACCCCAAGGTTTGTGGACACACCCATGACTACGAAATTCTGCAGAAAGTAAACAAAAACACTTGCAAAACTGAACTAAAGGAATATGAACTGATACCTCCTTCTGACGTCAGGCCTCTATTAAAAGAAATACTCTTTGATCCCCAAAAACCTACAAACTCATCTTGTTTGATACTGAAACAAGTTCAACAACAAAAACAACTGAACTTCTCCAACTTTCAGCCATTACTGATGATGGAAATCAATCATTCTCAGAATATATTCTTCCTGAGCACTCCATAACCAGTTCTGCAACTGCTGTTCACAATATTACCTCAAGGTTTTCTGGGGATCAAAGAATTATATGCAAATCTGGAAAGGCAGTCCCAGCCAAGCCGTTACAAACCTGCCTTCAATCATTCCTGCAATTTTTAGATGTTTGTGCTTCAAATTCTGTCGATTACTTGGTCCTCTTAGGTCACAATGCTTCTGCTTTTGACACGCCAAGACTTCTCCTCAATGCAGGCCCAACCTTTATGTGTACTTTAACCAAAATGAAAGTGCTATTTGCTGATAGTTTACCCTTACTGAAGGCCCTCCGAAGACAGCCTAACAGCCCTCTGAAATCAGTGACAAACAAATTGAGTGACATTTTATGAAACCCTATTTTCTGCTAAGCTTGAAGCTCATGACACACTGGAAGACATCAAAGCCCTCAGAAAAATTCTTTTCACTGGTCCTCTGCAAATCAATCATGAACAAGTGGTCACCAATGGTAAATGTGTATCGGCGAATGAGGCATTCGATGAAGCCACCTTCTTAGAACATAAAGACACCATCCAGATGTTTGATGGCAAGCTCGATCTTTCCTCAAGCATTGTCCAGAAGCTGGCAGATGCTGTTCTTTCTTATCGTAAACTACAATCTCTGTACAAGAAATTCAACATCAATGGCCTGTACAGAGTACTTACATTGGTGCCAACAGCAAAATCCTCTCATCGCCGCAAGTCGAATTCCGCAAGAGTGACATCAAACAAGAGAATTCTCTCCAAAATACTTTCACATTTTCAAGAGTCGCAACGGTAAGCAGTCTGAGACTCAAAAGATAACTTTTTTCAGGAATTTGTAAAATCACAAAAGAAGTCGATTCCATCTTCCAGGTGGATAGCTATGCTGTTACTACCCCTTTAAAAATCAAAGCAATATGATCTTTTTATACCACCGAAGTTTTCCACAAGCATTTCTAAATTGGTTTCTTTTACTTAATTCATTTTAATTTTTTTTGTCTTATTTTGAAGAGTTGTTAATCATTGTAAAGGAAAGATTTTTTGAGGGCAGGAAACCTGTTGCCTCTGCAGTGGCTCTGAATGCAGGTGACTTTAAAACATGTGGAAAAGCAATGAGGATGTCAATATTGCCAGGTGGTCCAGCACCCAATTTCATGTCGCCAGATGTACCATCCTATCTGGTTGGTGAGCCTCTTTCTCCATCACAAAACAAGGACCCTCTTAAGAAAAACTTCTGAAAGGGTAATTAATTAGCATTCCTGTATATCTGAATTAAAGTAGTTATTATTGTTAAAGGTAGTGCAATGTTAGCAATAAAATTATTACATGATAATATTTTATTTTTAATTCATGAAAATGCTCTAGTAAAGGTAAGGGCCAGAAAATTCAACAATACTTTTTCTGTTGGAAATAAACTTTTTCAAGGCATGCAGCATATAAAGTAATCGTAATCATTTGTGGAACAGTACACCAAACACATAGTTTTAGACAGAACATTCCAAAGAAAAATGTGTTCTGCTTTGTCCTTGTACTTCTAAGAAAGGACAAAATTCATTATTTGCCTAAATTTTTCAAAACAATTCCCACCAAAATAAAGCCATGCAAGGATCTAGGTGCAATAAAAAGTGATTGTAGTTCAAAAGCCCATGATCTTTAGTTATATTTCAAAATTTTGGTACTCTTTGCAGACATCAAGGAAGAGAAAAAAAAGAATAAAATATTCTGTAATCTTTGTTTTAAAGCTATCAAAGGCCATGACAGATGAACAATTGAGAGCTGAGCTGACATGTGATGAGGTGCTTGATGTGCTGGAAAAAGTAGGATATTCAGGCATTCCTCAAAAGGAGACTGTTCCTGGAATTCAACCAGTCATTCAGTAATGATCATAGTTATACTTCACTAATTATTATAGACATGTGTTTTATTTAGCTGCCTATTGCATATAAAAGCACTATTTTACACAAAGGTTCTCTTAAAAGTACACACTAACACTCTTTAATCTTAATTCTCCTAGGGAAATTTGCATCAAGGATCAACTATATCAATATCTTCCTCAGCTGGTCCAAATTGAAAGTGCCTTGTGTGAATGTGGTATTCTTGGCCACATGAGGAGAAAGAAAGAACTCTGGAAGCCTGTCTTTACAAATGGAAATTGTTTCACTATTACTGCAGATGAATTTCTGGATCAATTGATAGTAAACTTTAGCAAGTCACAGCTTTGTAGAGATTTAGAGTTCAACACAAGTTCTTCAGTGATGTAATTGAATCCATTGGTATTGGAGGTATAATTCTTTTTTATAAGACAGACAATAAATAGAAAGCAAACCAGGAAGCCTTTACAACAAATTTCAAAATGCCAATGATGGCACCAGTGTCAATTTTTAAGTATCAAGTAGATAGAATGATGTTATGTCATCATTTACACAATTACTGCATTGGTGATACATGGAAATTTATATTACTTACATTGTAAGGAGGCAAATGAAGCTCTCCGTTACCATGTTTTACTAACTTGTATATGACCTCATTATTATTTTTTTTTTTACGATCAAAGCATCCTTGTTCATTATAGGTATTAATGGTATAGACTTGAAGGACTTTGTGAAGTGGATGACAGGGTCTCCGCAAATTCCATCCATGAGATTTCCCGAGAAGTTTACGCTTGAGTTTGTTCATGGCTGCCTGCAGGGCTGTTGCTGTAGGCCCACAGTATCTACATGTGACATCACTATCAAAATACCAGTCCACATCAGTGATGAACAGACAATGAAGGAAATGATCACCTCAGCAGTTAAAGATTCGTTTGGTTTTGGCCTAATCTAAATGAGCCACTGGAAGTTTTAATCTTTGTGTGAAAATGTTTAAAGAAATTGGCCACTTTCAATAATTACCATAAAGTAAAATTCAGCATGATAGAGAGTTTTAATTATTATTTGCACCCTTTAAGAGTTCTGTCAAGTTGAATGTTAATATATGTCAGAAGTGGTCTTCTGTCAGTTACTTCCTTAACAATTTTTGGTTCTACTTAATAAAAAACTGTTGACAAAAATGGGACATGGTCTAATAAGCACAATTTAACAATGTTGAACATTACAACCATACGTCCAGTCAATTTTACAGACTTTTTATGTTTGTGCTTCAAAGTGTTGTTATAAAATATGTATTTCTGTTTAAACTGTTATCAAAAGGTATCCATAGTGAATCATTGAAGACAAGTTACAATCACTGTAAGTTGAAATTTATGATATTGATGTACATGTACAGTGTAATCTTCAGAACCTTAAGAGTGCTGTAGCCTCCCATGCTTTTTCCTCCCCTGGAAAAACAACCAACTAATCTTTAAGAATGTGTGTGTGGGAGGCTACAGCACTCTGTGAGCAATGCCATTTGCAGTATACTTAACAGGCCTAGCACGTGCAACTTCATGTTTATGACACTTGTTAAAGTTCATAAACCAATTTCAATTTCTAACAAAATTGTCCCTCCATTTATTTACATTACACATAAAGATTTCAATTGTTGAAATAAATTGAAAGCCTCTTCCACTGAGCTGGGAATCTGCAGGGCTTCATGATCAACGACATAGTCAAAATACTCTTGGTATAAGTCACCTTCATCATCACTGGGTTGTCTGTGCAGTAAATACTGCTTGCAATTTGGGGTTTTCAACAACCTGCTTGCACTCAAAAGCGTTTGACCTCTGTGGTAAATAGAACAGTACGTCAGGCACTCCTGGTACTGTGCCATGTCGATGTGTATTCCAGTGCTGCTTAACATTGTCTAGTTCATTTTGGATGACTGCCTCAAAAGAAAACCACAATGCCTCCATTTGCATTACATTACCTACATCCAATACTCCAGCAGTCACCATGTCCTTAAAAAAAGTCAATCCACCAACCTGCCCTACCTCTCCTAAAATAAGACCACCAAGACTCGATTCGCTGGTTTGCAGGTGAAGAACCATACTTATTTGCTTTCCCTCCAGCAAATGCATCTTCTCCATTCTGTCCAAAGTAGCAACACATTGCAGCCATCATGCCATTTTCTGTTCCACAATCAGTTCTTAGCAGAATTGGACACCCACCATTCCCTTTTACACAATCTAAATAGAATCTAGCTACATTTTCTGGTTCATTGTTTGATATTGTCACTTCCAACCAGAGAATTTTACGGCTGTATCTGTCTATAGCACCATGGATGGGAGAGCCATAGGATTTGAGTTTATCATACCCTAAAAAGGTAAACATAATTCCATAATTCTCAAATGTTTACAAAATCATGGCCAAGTAGTTTACCAATAGAATGGTATTTTTCACTCCAAAGTTTTAATTCTTGAACACTTCTATACAAAATATTAAAAGTCAAACTAGCTAATCCTGAAATATTCTGACTTTTGAAATTAATAATTCTCATTTCCTAACACCACTATCGTTTCATTTTGCTGTTACAAATACACTTACATTTTAAGCACAGAAAGCTGCCATAGCTATCCTATAGTAGGTTACATACAATATAAAGTGAGAAGGTTGGTGAGAGGCTTGTTTGTGTGAGAGTAAGTAAGAAAGTATGTAAACATGGTTGTGATGTCACCGAGTCACCTCACCAAAACAAAGTCAGACAGGGCTTTCAAGACCTGTTAGGTGTCTGCTCGCTCAGCTCTCCCTGAAAGCCTCTTCGAGTCTATGAAGAATGTAAGTTCGTATCATCCCACATAGCACCATTACTTTACCAACATAACTAACATAAGCTTGATAAATTACCATCCACATGCCAGCTGAAGTTTGGACCATAACTGAGATATTTCCTCGGAGAAAGTCTGCGCCTTCTTCTCTCCTGCACTCCCACTGGGTTGACTTCCTGTAAAATAGTTGCTACTAAGTAGGGAGGGACATGAATTTGATGTACTAGCCTCAAAGAATGCCACACTGCTCTGTATCCTAGTGATTCACCAGAACCACTGATTTCATTCCTGATTATATCACGCAACTGGTCAACATCGACCTCGTTTCCTCTTCTTTTCAACCCATAATCTCACAGCCTGCGTTTAAGAGTACTTAGACTTATTTTAATACCATGGTAGTTAACCAAGAATTGCAAAATAACCCCATTTTCATAACCAAGAAGAAAGTACCTTTGGATTAGCGATCATTCGTCGTCCGCCATTGCAACATATCAGCACTCTCCCCAGTATCTTATGGAGGCCAATGCGCGCACACGACTTTTCATTTTTAATTTGCAGGTTTTTTAGTTTGCAGCAACATTTTTAATTATTTGCATGTGTGACCCTTCTGGGTCATTTTAGATTTGCATGTACTATATTTAATTTGCAGGTAATATTCTTAGTTTGCATGTAAAATTTTAAATTTGCATGTACCATTTTTAATTTGCAGTATTATTTTTAACTTGCAGGTAATATTTTTAGTTTGCAGTGACATTTTTAATTTGCATGTGTGACCCTTCTGGGCCACCGTACTGAATTGAAAACACCGATTGATCGCGTGGACGTGCACTTGTCCTCGCAAAGATGAGCCATTGAGTCAGCGGTATTGCTTAAAACGCATGACCGGATGTCAAAGTGTGAGCTAAAATTGCAAAAACCAGAAATAAAGCTTGTTAACTTGATGAGCTAGTATCTCAAAAATTAGTTCGGTGACCTACCCTGATTTTTTGTGTACAAATTATTTTCATCATTACGCATTCCTGAAGAAAATTTTAAAAAAATTTATTGAGTGGAATTTTTTTTACATTTTAAAACAGCATTTTCCTAAATAATTCAAGTTCTACCAGATAGTTTTTTTTTTTTTTAATCATGTATACAGATAGAGAATGTGATGATGTTAAATAAATTTGAAAAAAAAAACTGGGTCACTGACTTGGTTTTTGAGATATCTTTCAAAAACCGAGTTTTAGAAGGTCTTTTAGTACCACTGTACTGTTGCCATGGCAACAGATGATGCCTGACGAACCCCTTAACAGATTGCCTTAACATAGTGTTATGCATATGTCAAGTTACTATCCCGATGATAAGTTTGACAGTCCTGATATCTTTTACTGATTGGCACTTGCTGTTAATTGTGGAAAACCCTTTCGAGCCTCCTTAAACGAATTGGAGCTTCGTTTGAACGAGCTTTAACTCACCAAATCCTCCTCGTGTTCAGTTTCTCTGCGTTCTCTGGTTTCTTCACCTTCTTGTTTTAAGGGGTTTCACGGTAAGGCCATCGTTGGAAGTTCACTTTACGGCGCTTGGACCTTGTTTGGCTTGTGTTTGTTGGTACCTCGCATTTAAGCTGGCCGGCACAACAAGGTTCCCTGTCGAAGGGTGAAAATACTTGGAGGTATTCGGTTTCATGAGTGCTAACCATTTGGTCTGAAAGGTTGTAGTAAATAGAAAGCATCAAATCCGCCGACTAGAAGACTGTCGGCCTACATATGGTCCCAACTACTTGGAATCATTCCTGTGACTAACTACAGGTCGTTCTGCTCTAAAGTTTAGCGGCTTGAATTACAACCGAGGAGTACTAGAAACGAGTTTCCGAGATTGCGTCTCTCGGAAAAACGATTGTCTGTTGTTTAATCCTATTGGCGAGAGGCACAACCGAGAGAGCATCCGAAGAGTACTATCGTCAAGTTACTACGTCGGGTGATTTTCGGAAATTGTCGGCTATGCAAATTGAGAGAGTGAATTGATATTCTAGTACTCGGCACGTACAGTTTTGCTCACTTTACCTGCATGTTAAGAAAACAGTCTGGATACCGCCTATTGCGAAGGTAAACCAAAGTTTTTCCACAAGAACGCATTGTTTTGTCATGCGATTGATTCGCAGATCCTCTACATCGACATTTCTTTTGCCTTGTCCCTCTGGCTGATAGGATCTGGGATAGCTTACCCTTAACTCCAAAGATCTGATTGATAATTCTCCCCCTTGCTGCGACACGTTTACTTGTGAATCAGTCACAAGAAGTTGATGTTAGATCAAGAAAACAACCTCTACCTGATAACTTTGAGTATTCTCATTTCCTACTTGCAGGAAAACTTGTCATGTATATGGTAGGGAGAAGTTACAGGTTAATAACTTACAGGAGTAAAAGAGTTACAAAATACTGTCAGTTTTGGGACAGCTTATAAGCAAAGCCAGGTTAGCCCAATTTTTTACTAACAGAGTATTTTCTGCAAATCTCTCCACCTCCCAGTTAGCTCAATTGGTTAGAGCGCCGGATTGTGTTGTGCGGGAGGTCGAGGGTTCGAGCCCCGGCCGGACAATACTCATGGTCTTAAAATAACTGAGGAGAATTTACTACCTTTCTATAATATCAAGAAATGGATAGATGTTTTCTCAGATAAAGACGAGTAAACCATAGACCCATCTGCTGCAGGGTTAGGGGTAGGAGACATTAATTTCCCATGCACGAGATTACTGTGTGATGGATGTCCTTCCTGGGGATGGGATAGGGGCAGGGTTGGGTTGGAGCTTAAACCTCGTAGGGGACCTATGTCCTATTGTTTCTGCACCAGTACTTTGTACAAATCCTTAAATACAATACAATACTGTCTAACACTATATATCGGAACTGCTGTACACTATTATTTTCATACTCTGGAGTGGTGTTGTTTCTCTAACTAATAGGATCATGACTGGCTCAGAAAATACTACATGCCAGAGGGAAATGATGATAGAAACCAAAATCAGCTCAGCTCAACCCTTGAATTTCCAAGATCTCATTAGTACCACTATTCTCCTTACTGTCTGTTGTCCAATTCTTATAATGTTTGTTTGGAGAATTTGGTATCAGATCAACCTATAATCCCCTTAATTGATATTTTTCTTTAATCTGATCACTTGTCTTCTCTATACTTTTTATTAATATTGTACTGCATGTTCCTGTTAGGTATCACAGTGCCTCAGAATCATGATCACTGCAATGGGATATTTTCATTTTCTCTTGTCTTGACCCTCTGGGTGGGGTTGTTCAATGCCAGGTTAAGATAAGCCAAGATTTGGGTGAAATCTGATCTCAGATGTGAAAGCTGTGGAAGAAAATTTAGTATAATTCTCTTTGTCTTGGTTATGATTATTGAATGCTCTTAAAAAGATTAGGAAAATTATCTCAAAAGGCTTTAAAACAAAGAAATAAAGGAACCTACGTTTAAATTTAACTAAAGTTGGGTTGATGCTAAATTGCCTTCGAGCAACTAGGTCCAGCTGATCGGTAGGATCTTGAAAAGCTGGGGTTCTGATCTCATTTGCACCTCAAATTTTAGGAAACTTGTCACTTATCTAAGAGAAAAGAATTTTCAAATTTCTCTCTTCTTCTGTACAAAGCTTCAGGAAAATCTTGAGGTTTTTTTTCAAAATTACAGTGAAAATTCACAGGTCACATAGGTTTCAGGAGGAAAATTGAGCCACACACTTTCATAGCATGATTGCTTTTCTTTGAAATTCAAGCTTCATATTTTAATTCTGGCCTTACTCATCCATCATGTATCAACCTTTTGCCACCCTCTTAGAAAAAACCACCAGTTGGTGATATTTCCTACATGTCCCTTTGTCAAGCTCTACAATGGAATTACTTGACAGGAATATTTTCATGCTCTGTGGTCTTGTTGCTTTGGCCAATATGAACTGTGGTGCCTCAGAAAATGTGACTACACAATGGGAAAGCTTGTGTATGTTGTCTTTATAAATGTATTTTGGGTCAAAAATATGTTAGATAAGTTTGATTTGTACTTTCTTTTGTTTGAGATCTCTTCGCAACTACAAATAAGACCTCTGAAACAAATTTGACCTAAAATGCTTTGTAAATCTCAACACTTCAGCTAGTTGTATTGAGATCTGACAAGTTGTATTCTGCATAGACCTAGATGTAAATTCTTGGAAAAGGTCAGTATCACCATAGTGTTTTCTTTTGATTGAAAATATTGTTGACAAGGCTAAACATTTGATTCTCAACACCCCAACATCAGTATGAACATTCTCTATACTGTTCTCTAACAATTTCCTAAGGTGCTGACAAGGATAGTGAGTCTAACAATCAATCGTGGCTTTCTTAAGTTGTAGTAGAAGTCTAAAGAAAAATGTATGCACAATTCCTAAAAATTAAATGCATCAATTTGATCCCAAATGCTAAGCTGTTTCTCCAGCCAATAGGGTTAAACATTTGACACTTAAGCATCAGTTCTAGTAAAGTCTAAGCACTTTAAACAACAGGTGTGTTTTAGTTACAATGATAAGGTTGGGATCGGACGTCAGCATTATCAGGCGCGTGTGGCAGCCGCTTCAGTCCATGTAACAATCTCACCTTCCCGCCTGCCCAACCCCAGGGGAGGACATCAACCACACAGCCTCTCGTGCGTGGGAAATTTTCGTCTCCTACCCCTAACCCTGCAGGAGACGGGGTCTACAGTTCATTCATCCTTATCCAAGAAGACTAGAATATCTATCCATTTCTTGATATTATAGAAAGGTAGCAAATTCTCTTCAGTTATTTTAAGACCATAAGTATTGGTCCGGCCGGGGCTCCAACCCTCAACCTCCCGCACAACACAATCCGGCGCTCTAAGCAACTGAGCTAACCGGGAGGCGGTTTCCCCTTACAATATCACCTCTGACTCACACATTAAGGTCAGGAGAATAAAGAAAATGATCACCAATGAAAGAATTTCTTGATTGTTACGCAAATTCTCCTTGTCAGCAACTTAGGAAATGTATAGAGAACAGTGTCGAGAATATGCATACTGATGTTAGGCTGCATACAGAGGCTTGGGTGTTAGGGGTTGAGACTGGAGAGAAGGAAAATTTTCCTTTAGATTGATTCTAAGGCATTATTAACTAGTGTGACAGGAATGTGTAGAACTACTGTATTAAATAAAATCTGTGAATACACCAAACCTAAGCTGAGTTTGTCTACAACCTATTCTTTTGGGTGGTAGTATTTTCCAAGCTATCCAAGATCCCACAAGGCAATGCGCTCTCATGCCAAAACTATTAAACCTTTTCACTCATGTGATCTTTTAATAAATTCTCTTGACTGTCTGCTGTATAATTATTCTGATTTTGGTTCAGAGAATTTGATATTGCATCACCTAATTGATATTTTTCTTCATTCTCATCACTTGATTGCATGATATTGAATTGAGAATATGAGGAGAAATTCTGTCTTGATCATTTATGAGAGTTTAAGTGTTAAAACTCTGGTTTACCTCAGCAAGCATAAGTCTTAGCATCAACAGCAGTAAGCAAAAGCTATAAATATCATTATTAATAGTAATAATATTAATAATATTAATATTGGATATTAGTATAATTTCAGAGCTGAGCAAAGAGTTTCCAGCAATCTGATTGGTCGAGCGGTTCCTTATCTGACGCTATATAAACCTCTCCACATGGTTTATATAGAATGTTAAAATAAAATGTTAATAAATGTTAATAAAATGTTATGATTTTTGAAATTTCTCTGTTGTTCAGCTCTGAAATTATACTAAAACAATTATTCGCCTCAGGTTCGGTGAATGTTGTCAAATAATCCCCTTAAATTCATATTGGGGATTATTCAGTGATATTCACCTTGCCTTCAGCGAATAATTGTTAAATATCAATCTCATGAGCTACAAATGTGAAGGAAACAGCCTCATTAGAGTTTATTGAATAAGTGCCTCTCCACTGTATTTTTAACATGTAAGGTAAACAAAAACGTTCTTTTTTGTTCGATAATGTTGTTAGACCATATTGAAACAGCCAACAACTTCTTAAAACCGCACAACTTGAAAGCTTGTTTCCATTATTCTTCTGTTCTTCTAGCTGGTTGGATTTAGACACAGCCTAACCCCTCTGAAGCAAACCGGTCCCCAGGGGGGCTCCTCAGTCAGTTACAAACAACCTCATCCCCACGAGTTTCAGTTATTTTTTGTCCAAGTTGGCAGCAGGTCTTGAGAGACCAGCAAATTGACACCAGCATATTATCCGATGATCTATTCCTAGTAATTTGGCCTCAATTTACACCATGGATATAACACACTAACGTAAATGAGACTGTTCAGTGCAGCCTACTTTGTATCACAGTCCGCTTACCTAAAATCTTTTTGGTAACCCTGAGTACAGTATTGTAGTCACACGTGTTCGGTGTTCTACCATCTTGAACCATACATGAATAAACTGATGTCTTTCCTTGTTCGCCTCTTGTCAGTATTTACCAGAAAAATGCAACAAGTGCACATTTCTCAAGAATGATCGCTAAAAAGTAATAAGAACGTACATGATTTAATGAAAACCAAATTGCTTCTAGCGTCCAGTTTACAGAAGGCTTGGGTTACTTCTCCTTACGCTCTGCTGAGGGATTCCCCATTAATGAATAACATACTCGGAAATGTACTGTATCGTGTGTTTTAACAGAAAAACGATTGAATAAGTATTGTTTTCCTTTCTTCAAACTGAAAATCTCTCTGAGCTGTAATGATACTTTATCAGAGTTTTGTGTTTACGACATGCTATTCTTCCATCAAAATTTCTTACTTTATTAATTGTACCACAAAAGGTTCAATTCTTTTCTTGCAGAAAGCTAATGTTATTTATTTTCTAATATGCCATGGATGCTCACAGCATTACAAAACAGAACGTTCCTTATTATTTCGCTCTCGTGAACGTGCTACTAGACCCGAGGAGTTGTAATTGTCCGCTGTTCAAAGGATGTTCGACTTTTTCTCCAAACGTCGCTATAAGCCTTAGATTTTCCCAAAAAAAGGGACTCTACTTGGTTAAAGTTCTGGATAATTCATGACTAATATATAAGCAGGTTTAATTGTTTAAAGCGGATGTTTAATTGTTCAATTTTAACTTCGATGCTGAATTAAATTTGGAAATGCGTTTTCTAACCAACTGATATGAAAAAAAAATGTTCTGGAACAGAAAACAGCTAATTTTAACATGAGCCCCGACATCAACAGTCTTACTGTAATTTTAAACTACAATTATGGAGAATTTGGCCCCATTGTAACTGTAGCCTCTCGATACAGTTGTAAACAGCGAATGGAAATATGGCGTCCAATTTGAATTGCCATTGTACTGGACTCACTAGCCTCGTCTTCGCGTGGAAAGACAAAAGGATTATTACATGTGTGGGAGGCTAGTGGGTCCAAAACAATAGCAACTCAAATTAGACGCCATATTTGCATTCGTAAGATGGTGGCCAAGGTTCCAAGCAACACTTCGGTTACGGGACATAATACTGGTTGAAACGTTATTTTCCAAAGTTTTAATTCTTAGACTCAGAACTTGACAGCTTGGATGTTTACTCCAATCTACAAACAAATAGTTTCAAAACATCATTCGCTGGTAGGACCTGCCTTGTCTAAGTCTTGTACGCACAGGTTGAATAATGTTCGACGGCACGCTATGATAACTTGACTTTACGCTCCCTTCTTAAGCTATCGTCTTAATCTGCGACAATTTTTTTAGTTCTTAGGAGTGTTTTCCCTTATGGTTATGAAAAAATCAATAGAGAGAGTTTTGAAACTCTCGAGAAATTAATTGCAAAGAACCGGATGTGCGTCTTTAGCAAAGGACGAAATAAAAAGGGTTTTGACACATTTTATTTGATATGAAAGTGAGTCTCCTTTTTTATACTATGACAAGGCTATAATGTTTTGTCATTCAGTCAAAATCTACAGGTGGCATTTTAAAGGGAAGTTTTTTTTTAAGTAAAGTGGGGCATCGTGTTACGATGCTACATCCTTTTAGCAAGTATCAGCCTTTATAAAGTTCCTATATCAACGAAGGCTAACCTTGAACGACCATTTGGTCTCCAACTAAAGGTGAATCTATCGATCTTGAAAGGAAAAAAAATACTGCGATACTTCCTCAGGTAAGTCCAAAGGATAGAAGTGTCGTCTGTTGTCGGTGAGATACACTTTAACTAACGATATCATTGTTGGCAATTTTCACCATCGTTCGTGGGAGGCAAATGGCGTGCAATCATGGAAGGATGACTGGTATGTTTGGATTTGAGAGAGGAGTTAGTTTCTGAAATATAAATTTATGAGAGAGTAGGAAAATCAAAATAAGTTACAAAAGCAGTTTTAAAGACTTTACGTAAAAAGGTCTCTGCACAAATTCCACTTCTTGCCATCGCTTACTCTATGATACTCGATGATTTATTCTAACAAAAGAAAAACCCACCTTGAATGGTATATCAAGGAAAAAACTTCTTTGGTAGGCAAAAAGTTCCTAATAATAATGAACATTAAAGTGCAAAAGGATTTAATACTTTAAAACTCTTTATGGTGGCCAAGTTACAATTTCAACTTAGTTGATATTACCACTTAGATAAATAATTAAACGATGGACATCCCGCTGGGTGGCTCTTCTTGTCCACTGTTTCCAGATCGAATTGGAATTTGGAATGTTAGTTTTTGCGAAGGGAGGAAGACCGGAAGACCCGGAGAAAAACCCCCAGAGAAAGGACAAGAACTAATGACAAACTAAACCCACATGTGACGCTAGGTAAGGATCCGAGAACCAAACTCGGGCCAGAGTGGTGGGAGGTGAGTGCTCTCACCACTGCGCCATCCCCGCTCCCCATTTCAAACGATTCATATGATAAAGATACGGTCCCTATTTAATGCTATGTGTTGGTAGGTGTGAAATTTATTATATTACGTTTGGTTTTTAGGCGGTAACCAATCAGCAGGTGGTGTACATTCAGCATGAGTGGCCTGCGTACACAGGATCGCAGGAAGGCTTGGTTATTATTCAGTCAACTGGTGCAGTTACAACTTCTACATATGGTTACAAAAAAGCAGGCCAGCTGTTTGATTACATTCCACAGCAACTACGTGTGAGTTATAACTTGAAAATGATTGAGGTTTTTTATTGTTGTTGTCGCTGTTGTAGATAAAAGAGGAAAAAGATTCAAACAAGTTTATCCCCTTTCAAAAAAAAATAGATTACTTTACCCTGTTGAAGTCCTAAATATATTAACTTTCCTAAATGTAATAAAGTCCTAAATATAATAACATTTGGTCCTAAATGTAATAAAGCCCTAAGTATACTGACATTTGGTCCAAAATGTAATAAAGTCCTTAATGTAATAACACTTACATTAAGGCTTACGTCTGTCGTTATGGCGGTCGGGCGTAAGCTTTTGAGTATCGTAACTTTTCTGCTATTTTCAGCCGTTTCTTATCAGTCTATGTTTTCTTATGACCTTAAATGCAATCTTAATATTGAGCGAGCTATTGGAACGTCAATCCCCGCCATTTGAGGACCAAACTGCACGGAATATCATCTCTCAACATGTGGCAGTCGTAGCCGACATCTTGGATTCAAAGGCAAGGGAAAAGTCTATTTGAGTTCAAGGCTGAATCATCACCAGAAAACTATGGCCAGTTTCCAGTTAACTAGGTTAGCCCTGAGTGGAGATGTCTGTCCAAATCCAGGCCCTGTTACTGGTACCAGAACCATTGCTAAGCCGAAATGTAAGACATGCGAGAAAACAGTTGCTAGAAATCATAGAGCTGCCATAGGTGTCAACTTCTTTATCACTACAAGTGCGCCGGCCTAACACTGAAGGACTACCATCGGTATGAATCCAGCTTGAATAGATCATGGATGCGTGTAATTTGCCTCTTTGCTACTCTTCCATGGGATCCAAGCTCTATTTCGCTCACAGGTACTAACCCTCACGTTAATTCTGATACTGACACTACGGACTCAATGTGCCATAGCCCTCATACAAGTCCACTAGCATGGAAAGATGCAGAACCAGTAGTTGTGCAACGGAGAAAGAAAGACTCTAGAGAAATTCTGGTGATCCATTTAAATGTTAACAGCCTTCAAAACAAAATCGAGGAGATCAGGATGCTGGTTGAGCAATTCAAGGCAAAGGTGGTCTTCTTAGGGGAGACTAAGATAGATGGAACATACCCAAATAGTCAGTTTGCTATGAACAACTATCATTTCTACAGAAATGACCGTGACAAGGGTGGAGGAGGTCTGATGGCATATTTTTCATCTGTACTTCCATCAAAACGTTTAAAGCAACCAAAGGTGTTCCAGACAATTGAGGTTCTACTAATCCAATCAAAATTTGGCAGTAAAGATGTTATCGTTATGGACATCTATAGATCTCCTAAAGTGAATGGGGTAGAACTATTATGAAACTCTGGAAAGGGAATTATATGAAATCGTTTCCTGGATATCCCTTCGGAGACAGTTCTTTGTTATCATGGGAGATTTGAATCTCAATAAGCTCAGACCTGGAGAGAAGGAAGGAAAAATCTTGTGTGATCTTGAGGAAGTGTTTGACTTGGAATGTCTGATCAAGGAACCTACGAGGATCACAGAGAACAGTTCCACTCTGCTGGATGTTATTCTAACAAACCAACCACAGGTTTTTCGTGAAGGAGGTGTGTATAACCCAGAAATTAGTGATGATCATATGGTTTATGCGTCGCTGAAAGAAAAAGCAGTGCAACACAAGAACAGAATTCTGAAGGTGCGTAGCTATGAGAACCTTGATGAAGAGAAGTTCAAAGAGGATCTGGAAATGGCCCCTTGGCAGGTGGGTGAGGGTTTTGAATCTGTTGATGAACAGTACGAGTATTGGGAAGCACTATTAAATAAGATCGTTGATGAGCATCTACCCGCCAGGGATATGAAAGTGAGGGCGCACAATGTACCATACATGACGGGGGAGTGGAAAAATGCTATTAAAGCTAAAAGACACTTCTCTTAAAAAATTCAGTAAAAATCCCACACCTGAGAATTTTGAGTTGAAGAGGAAGTGGCGCAACGTGGCCACTAGAGAAAGACGGAAAGTTATCAGGTGCTATTGGAATAAAGTATCAGATAACATCAATTCTGATCCAAGAACGTTCTACAGAACGTTCAGACCTTTCACTGACCTCAGGAACAAACGCGGTAACAGTGGTGATATCTGCTTGAAGGTTAATGATGTGTTGGAAGTGGATCAATTCAAAGTAGCTAACCACTTTGCTAAATTCTTCTTCACGATGTCTGAAGGAATTGGAGGGGACCACGTAAATGACAGTACGGAGAGTGATTTCATGAATCACAACTGTCTTCAGTCTCAACATTTCCACTAATCTCTACCAGAAAGATCTACATGAAAATCACTTTGAATTTTGCGAAATTACCTGTGAAGAATTCTAAAAAATCATGAGCGACCTAAACCCAAACAAGTCTAGCGGTTATGATAGGATGGACCCCAGGATCCTTAAAGGGGGCGCAAAAGAGTTGGCTCCATCTCTTGCTGTGATTGTTAATCAGGCGATCAGAAATGGAGAATGGATAGCAAAGTTTAAGCGTGGAGAATGGATAGCGGTATATAAGAAGGATGATAAACAAAGGGATATCAACTATAGACCTATTACGGTGCTGCCATGTGTGAATAAAGTCTATGAAGTATTGCTGGCCCAACAAGTCAGTAAGTTTATGGATGACAGACTCAGTGATGCTATCACTGCCTATCGTGCAAAGAAAAGCTGTGAGACTACGCTGATAAGGATGACCGAAACATGGAGAGCGGAACTAGACAGTAAGAAAATTGTCGGCATATTGTCATCGGATATGAGCAAGGCTTTTGACTCTCTTAGCCCTCGGTTCCTCAAAAATAAGCTGCAGGCCTACAAGTTCTCTGATAAAGCCATACAACTCATACGATCATATTTTCAGGGAAGAGAGAATAGATTAAGGATAAGTTCTGTAACAAGTGACTGGGTTATGTTGAAGAGGGGATGTCTACGTTTGGACCACTTATGAAGAACATTTTCCAGAATGATATGCCTAACATAATATCTGACGCTTACGTCTCGATGTATGCGGATGATCATCAGGTCTTTGTAGCAAATGAATCTACGAAAATCGCGGAGAAGATTCTGGTGGACAATGGTGAGAGAATGACCAAATGGTATCAAGATAATCTTTTAAAAGTTAATTGCGATAAATATCAGGCTATGTTTCTGGGAAATCCGAAAGGAGAAAGGAACATTGATCTGGATATTGGTGGTGAAAAAGTGCAACAGTCACAATCCATCAAGATCCTGGGTGTAAACCTAGATGAAAACCTAAATTTTAGAGATCATATACGTAGTGTGGGTAAGAAAGTTGGTGGGGTGATCGGAATATTAAGTAGGCTCAAGAATCTTATCCCAGTAAATGCCAAGCTACTTTTGTACAAATAAGCTATCTTGCCACATCTTACCTACTGCCACCTAGTGTGGCATTTTTGCACGGCAACAGATAGTCGTAAATTGGAGCGTCTACAAGAAAGAGCCTTGAGACTAGTGTACAATACTACCACAGAACGTTACGAAACCTTGCTGAAAAGAGCTAAGTTAACTACTTTACTAAACAGGAGGTTGCAAGATATACTCATTTTTATGTTTAAAGTTAAAAACAAATTAACTATGGACCAAATTGCAGATATTTTAAATATCAATGAGGACAATACTAAGAGATATAACCTAAGAAATGCGGATTTTGTCTTACCTCGGTTTAATACTATTACCTATGGAAGACATTCTCTCAGATTTCTCGGACCACAATTGTGGTCAAAACTAAGCAAGGGGGAGAGAAATATTGAAAATTTGGCATCCTTTAGGACTATGATACGTAAGAAGGATGTAACATCATTTCTGGAAGGATGTGGGTGGAAATACCGCTTATGTTCTTGGTAACTGAATGCGCGCATATCTTAGGGATTTTTTAAGGTTTTAAAGTATTTACATATATATATATATATATATATATTTTTTTTTTTTAAATGATGTAATGTTGTTTTAGGATGTCCAGTAGTGCCATTAATTAGTATACTAGTTTTAGAGTATTTTTAATCTGTTTTAATGATAAAATGTAGTTTTAGGGTGTCCCCTATTAGTGCTTACAGGCACTAGAACGACTAGACACGTTGATAAAGGTTATGTAGGTATGTATGTATGTATGTATATGTATATATTTGGTCCTAGATGTAATAAGCCTTTAATGCAATCGTTTGACTGCGCTAGTGCGTTATTGTTATAGCGGACATCCTCATTGAGGTGTTAAAGTGACAGCTGTTGCACAAAAAATCCTCTGACCAGTATTCATGTCACATTGCGGGCTCGCTGATATCAACAAGCATCTTTTTACCTACTAGTCGCAAGTGGAGTAGCATTGCCTGGAGACCGTTATACTAACAGCATCTAATGACAGCTCGCAAAACAATGACTACGCTGACCAATAACTCCATTTGTCACTGGCTCAGACTCTTGAGTACAATAGATTTTGGAAAAATGTGATAACGTTATACTTGTGTGATCAGTGATGGAGGTACAAGTCATGAACCAAATTAAGAACTTGGATAATGAAGTCTGTAGAATGGTAGGTCGGACAATTTGCGGGCTTGGATATGAATTTTTTGTCTTTACTTTTTAGATCAGACCTTGTTAGCATGCACATTTCGTTTCGCTATTCGAAACTTGTGACAGCTCTTCAGAAAGTTATTGTTTTCAAATTGTCGAATATTTTCGTGGTTATATGAATAGCGATGAGATGATTTTTCTCCCCAAGAGAAGATAATTGGGAACAATTGTGTTCTCTTGATCTTGAAATTCATGCAAAAAATCCAACAAAGAAAAAAAGTACTGCGTGGATCTGCATCAAATTATATACTCAGTGACTTACATTTAACAGGTGTAAATGAAAAGAAGCTGCTGATCAGCACATTCAAAATGGTTATCTATGTGAACATAGTTAAAAGCATTCAGCTGCCAATATTCCTGCGTCATCACTTTTGATTTCTTCCAACATAATGTCCACCACAGCTTGTGGTATATTTTGGAAGACGCTGAAGAGAAATTAAAATACAATGTCCTATGTATTGAGAAGAAAAAGCAAAGAATACGCCTTTGTCTGCTGTCGATTAACGGGTTGCGTCCCTGAATTTGGGCAATGTTGAAGTGTATGTAGATTCTGTTTGGAAACAGTTTCTGCTTCAGTTCTTTCACACGTCCTAGATTGTTCCTAGTCTGAATGGGTAAACAACACCAGTGGTAATATTAAATCAACTTCATCGTTCGTTTACAACTGCTACAATGCTTCCGCAAATTCGGATTTGTCTTCTCATAAATTTCTATAGGATCCCAAGGTTAAGAGTTTTCAGTTTTCATGCGATGATTCTTCAACAACTAGTCGCCGGTTTCTGTCTTTTAAATTTGCATTAGTAAAAATGGTCAGACGAATAATTTCGTCTCGGCCGTCTTGTCTCCACGTCTAAATGTAAATGTGGGGGATTTCAGTGAAACGTGATTGGCTGTTTTTAATTGCTGTGACTCATGGTTGTAAAAAGTTAAAAGCCGTGAACTGGGAATGATGTGCCAGTCGAGATACGTGAAACAAGGACACTATTTTCCGTTATCCGCTGTTACTTAAAAAAACAACGCATTTTTTTCCGTGAAAAATTACTTGCAAGTAGACTGTTCGGTCAAGATGGCCGTATTGGTCAGCGTTCTATTGTTTTGGGATCTGTCACTTTGATGCCAAAAGCACATCAGTATGAAGGTTTGTAGCCAATGCTTCTCGGCCTACATCTCAAGCAAAAAAAAGACCCTGATTAAAATCAGCGAGAGAGCCCACAACACGCCATGAATTTTGGTCAGAGGATTCTCTGGTGCAACAGTTGTCACTTAAACATCTCAATGTGGATGCACAAGCACAGTTAAACTATTGCATTGGAGACTTATTACATTTAGGACCAAATGTTATTACATTTAGGACTTTATTACATTTAGGACAAAATCTTATTACATTTAGGACTTTATTACATTTAGGACCAAGTCTTATTACATTTAGGAATTTATTACATTTAGGAAAGTGATTACATTTAGGACTTCAACGTACCCCTCCTGGGGTAGGATGCCCGTTTATTAAATGGCTGTCTCTCACAAAGACTGGGAACTACCGAATTCACGAATTTGATTGGCTGAAATCAATATTGAAAGCGGTCTAGATTTTCCCATCTAGACCGGCATCTAGACCGTCTAGAAAAGAAGGGTACAAAGAATATAAAAAATTGGCATATAAGACACAGTCATGTACTAAACATCTTGTTAACCGAGCTAGGTAGGTCTGTATGGGAGAATCTTGACCTCGTCGCTGGTACAGACCTCACTCCGTTCGGTCTGTAATAATAATGATAATAATAAGAATAATAATTTAAAATTTATATTGCGCAAATTAACATGTGGATATGATCAAATGCGCATCACAACACTTTTCGGGGGACTTTAGCCGGACTGCATCAGCAGTTTACAAACTATCGAAGGAAACTTATTTAAAGATGCCCCCTCCCCCCAATTCCTAGTAAACAGGCCAGACCACATCACAGTAGTCTCGTGATTGGGTTCTTTAACGTCCCCTGCCTAACCAAATTAACTAATTACTAGATCCAGGAGACGGGACCTACGGTTTATTCGTCCTTATCCGAGAAGACTAGAATGTCTATTAATTTCTTGATATCATAGAAAGGTAGCGCATTCTCCTCAGTTATTTTAAGACCTTGAGTGTTGGTCCGGCCGGGGCTCGAACCATCGACCTCGACCTCCCGCACAACAGTCCAGCGCTCTAACCAATTGAGCTAACCGGGAGGCGGTTACTGGCAACCTCGGTCAAGATTCTCCCAAAAAGACCTCCCGCTCGGCTAATAAGAACTAAATATTATCATTTTGTCCTGACACTTTTCTGCTACCCATTTACGGACCAAGATGGTGTGACATGAAGTCTGATTACCGATTTATTCCATCCATTTTGAGAGCGCAAAATTCAATCGCCCAAATACAGCATTAAAGTCATCACAAACGGTCTATTGATCAGCACTCTGCAAAAATTGCCACACAATGGCTTCTTTAAATTTCATTTTCCAGTAATTTGACTGGTTTCTTTTTTATATGGGAAGACTTGTTATTGAATACGAGGCGGAGAAAGACTGTTTAATCCCTTGAGATAAAGCAGAAGGAGGAAAGGCTATCTTTTCTGTCACAATTTAAATCACCGAGATATCTAAGAGCCCTGCAAAAGTTGAACAAATTGGTAAAGTGCTATGTAACTGTCAACTTATTTAACATGGAATTCTGTAATTTTGTATGGAAGCTATAGGACCTTTTTAGCTTTACTTTTTCATCTTCTCAATATTTGCATTTCCGTGTGCGAGAGAAATATCTCGATTGATATTTTTGCCCAATGGACCCCTGGAGTACCAAGAAACCAAAACCTACAACCGAAGGGGATGCACACAATGGATGAAGAGAAGGGAAATGGCCTTCTCTCAGGGCCACCATGAGCATTCCAAGGGCCTTGAGAGAGAGGAGGGAGTTGGGACTTCTCTCTGACTGGAGGTAGTGGGTCTCCACTAAACTAACTCCAAAGGGTAGAGTTGTAAAATAAAAACTATGTGTTAAAAAATCTACGTTTCCAGTGTGCGGGATAAATTAACTAACATTTCCCTCCACCGCGTTTTGCCTCTTTTAGCAGTTTTACCTGTAAAATCGAATTACTTTGAGCCGATTGAATGTCCGAGTCCTCCAAGGTTGAACTTCTCTTAGATTTAAGAAATTCCTCGATTTATGTTTCTTCGTTCATACGCGCCAAGTCAGCCGCATCCTTTCCATCCACTTTCAAGTTGACATCAGCGTTGAGTTCAACCAACTTTTTTAAAACTTCAATGGTTCCATGCATGGCTGCTAAATGCATTGGAGTGCAACCCTCTCCGTCGCAGGCATTTATATCTGCTTTGTACTTCGTTAGCAGCATATTTACTATCTCGGAACTTGCACTTTTGCAAGCAACATGAACAACATGTTGACCGTTACTTATCGTGTTCAAAACTTATCGTTACTTATCGTGTTCAAAACTGCACTTTAATAAGGTTGTCCACAGATATATACGGGTGCAGGTGCAGATATGGTAATTACATGTATTGTGGTTGGTGGGTGTGAATAACGAGGTGTAAGTGTTTAGGTGCTAATTACAATAGTTGTGCAACACCCTCTCTCTCTTGGAAAGAGGACTGATAAGTAAATGAATAAGTGTACTAATCAATTATAGTTCAGTTTATCTCGCTTGTGAGCCTACATGACATAGTCTTTGAACCTTGACGGCCGTTTGCGGGTCCTTTAGGAACGGTGAAGTCCGCACTCATCTGCACTAGATTGCGCGCTTTCTGATTCCATGTGTGGACGGCGAAGTCCGCCTTATCCTCGAGGTAGTCTGCTCTCTAGCTCCATTTGCTCAAGGTCAGCTGGTTGTCGTTCCTGCTCCTGTTCAGAGTGTGTGGATGCGATTTCAAGCTGGTCCATCCCGGTGGTGTGTCTTTCAGCTGGCTCCGTTCTAGCCTCTCGGATTTGGGCATGGTTTCGTCTAATAGGTCCCATTGCCGTCTTGATCACGCAGGATCTCGATGTGGGTTCGATAACCTCCCCGTAGATCCATGGCTGAGGCTTGTTTGTTGGTCGCGGTTTGAGAAATACCTTTTCTCCTGGGGCAAATGGTTTCAGTGGGCCTGATGCCCTCTTGTCGTAATGGGCTTTTGATCGGGCTCTCCTTTCTTCGATGTTTCTCATTACAACCTGACCTGATGCGGCCTGTGGGAGTAGCTGGCTTGCTGCTGCTGGGATGATGCCTCGAAGTTTCCGAGACATGAGTCGCTGTGCTGGTGAGTACTGGCATCCCTGTTGTGGCGTGTTTCGATAGGCCAGAAGAGCCAGATATGGGTCCTCAAAGCGGGACTTTTTCAGAATATTTTTCGCAATCTTGACGGCAGATTCGGCTTTGCCGTTTCCTCGACTGTGGTAGGGAGATGATCTAATGCTGGTGAATCCGTATTCACGTGCGAAGCGTGTGCATTCGTGGCTGACAATCTGCGGACCGTTATCTGTCACGCATTCGTCGGGAATGCCGTGACGTGCGAAGTTTCGCTTCAAGGCTCGTATGACTGCAACAGCTGATGTGTTTTTGAAAGGCTCAAGTTTGATATAGTCACTGTAGTCGTCCACAATCACGAGGTAGTTAATGCCATTTAGTTGAAACAGATCTGCACTCACTCTTTCCCATGGCCGAGACGTTATGGCATGTGACTGCATGGGTTCCTGGGGCCGTTCACTTAAGTATTGAGAACACACACCGCATGAGGAGCATGTTTGCCTGAGTGCTGCTTGCATTCCTGGCCAGTACACGGATTCCCGGGCTCTTCGTATACTACTGTCGGCGCCTTGGTGTGCTTTGTGTATCTTCTGTAAGAGCTCGGGTCTGAGTGATGCGAGAACAATGACTTGATGAGATTTGAAAAGCACTCCATCATATACTGAAATCTCGTCTCTGAGTTCCCAGTATGCTCTGATTTCCTCTGGTACTTCACTCTTTTGGCGGGGCCTGCCACCAAGCACCATGTTGTTCGGTGTCATCAGGGATGGGTCTTTCTCAGTTTCCTTTCTGATCTGGTTCATTGTACCGGGTTTGACA
>NC_142520.1:40217377-40342377 GCF_964205215.1 Stylophora pistillata
ATTGGAATCACAAAGAGAATAGAGGGCTGAGAAGACAAGTTTGATGGCAAACTTTGCTCATTGTCAGAACCAGTGAAGGATGGATAAGAATATGCCGAATGATCTGATGCAGCTTGAATGTTTTCACAGTTGACTTGATGAGGTTGCTGATAACTGATAAACTTCTTCACACACTGATATATTATTTGGCGGCAGGAAAATTGACATGGCCAATCACCAGGCGGAAAAATAATGAACTGTTTTGCATAATCACCCAAACCAGCACTAAGTGCTATGTTATATGCTGTATTAAAGTCCTCTTTGGACTTAAGTTGTAACTCCACAAAGTCAACAAGATGTAGCTCATCCATTTTTCTCATTGTTTTCACATTGTCATTTCCCGAATACTGATGGGTGTTGAGTCCCTGGCGTTGAAGTTCTGGGTTGAAAAAAGCCTCGGTAATCCAGTTTGGCATTACAGAAGCATATGAACTGCTCATGTTTTGCATAGATGATGCAGATGTTATAATTTGTAGGCATGTGTTTATACTGATGCCATTTACATCATGCATGATACCGGCCTGCAGCACACTTACAGCAGGCATGTTCTTGAAAGCTTTACCGACTATTGTACACATTGACTTTGTTTCAGATGCCTTATCTCTCTGTGGTCTTCGTTTGGTGTGAATTGAGGTGAAATCATCTGTAATCAGGACTAAAAAAGCCACTTGTTTTCAATGGCACCTTGAATGCAATGTTTGAATGATTTTCAGACAACAATTTAGCAGTGGTGTTCACTGTCCTTCTTGCACAAGAGAGACCCATAATGTGCTGTGTATCCATACCTTCTTGATTTAGATTACAACTCCTAAGGTAAAGGGCGGGCTCAGTTTGAAGTGAATTGCATGCCTGACTCAAACAGTAGCAAAGTTTATAAATAACTGACACAGTCCTTTTCTTATTGAGATTAATACGTTCTGTGGAGTGCCTTGCTTATGTAATTGCATCAAGAATGGCATCAAAAATATTGGTTGCCCCTGCTGAGATACAGAATTCTCTGAACATTTCAGGCTGGTAGATGTGGATTCCCTTGTTAGCAATTAACTTGCTGTATATTTTGTTTTTGACCAAGCTGAGTTCTTGCTTTATGTCATATCCTACAGAATACATGGAAGAATAAAACGTATCTCAGACAAGTATAATGTTCAAAATATGGCTTTCAAGGGTTAAATATTTGTGAAGAGTTTACCGTGTTGTAATGCATTAGATGAAGATTCCTGTCATGTATATGGAACTAAATTTACTTTTATGTACAATCATTCTTTGAATTGAAACAGATGATAGCTGTTACTTTTCTTATGTGAATCAGGTTGTCTTTCAAAAGTAGCCTTTGTTTTCATTAATTCCTCATGAAGGGAAATGCGTTGTTGTGAGAAAAAGGTCAAAACTAGGCTTACGTTCATCAAAAGCCAGTTTACGAAGCTCCGTACACAGGTAACCTTAAAATAATACTGCAACTATTGGTTCAATTTATTATTTATTTCTTTGAACAGTGAACTATAGACTCTGAATAAATAATGCTTGTACATGTATGTAAGCTTGCTAGTGTGTACTATTGTTTGTACCATTTTAGGGTTTAGTAAAATTATACATGTTTGGATTTTTATTCAAATGTATCTTTATTTATTTGTTTATTTCTTTGTTTTATCAGTTACTTTGAAGCTAATTCATCTGACTGAGCCTCCTCCATCAGTATTTTTCTTTCTTTGAAATTATAACTTTGGAGACTGATGCATGGCTGGAAGGTTACTTCAAAGTGCATACCAGAAGTAAATTGTCTGCCTTTCTGTTGACTGATTAATTTCCGCTACTCCCCTGCTACTTATCAAAGAGGGCTAGTGATATGAGACAGCAACAGTTTGCTTGGAGTGTGTGTGTGTGTGTGTGTGTGGGGGGGGGGCATTCGCCAGGGGTAGGAGGTTGTATTATACTAGAGTTTGGGAGCAAATCTAGCCAAATAATTATTAAATTTCAGAGGCTTGAAATTGTTAATTTCTTGCTCAAAATTACACTTCCCCTGGGAGCAACTATGGTTGTAAGTTTCTCCTAGCTGGGTTGTTGTTTATACATTATTTAGTTTTGAAGACCTTTTTTCTCGAAATTTAAATTGATCCTTTACTGAAAAGGTTCCTGGCATCACAGTTTTGTTTATTATTAAAGATGGTGTCTACACTCAACTAATTAATTACACTACTGATTACAGATGAAAGTAGAATTCAAAGGTAGACCAAGCAAGCGATTTTACTTACTTTGCGACAAAATCTTCAAATTTTCCTCCATTTTAAAAAAGGTCTCCTCTGGTATAACTACCATCTCCCTATCATTAACTGCACTAGCTAAGACACTAGCTACACACTCAGAACCTGACACTGACATGACTGGTCCTTTTCTCTTCGGAACTCGTCCGGGTTGGTTGAGATTCGACTGAACATACTTTGAACAAAAGATAAATACCAAATTTTAGAAGGATTCTACTCTTCAAGCCCACTGAAAATGTTTGTTTTACATTTTCGTTGACTTGTTTACAAACTAAGTTTGGCAATATCAATGAAAATATAACACTTCTGTAGTTCTGGCGGCACGGGGCAGCATTCAATCTTTATTTCAGCATCACAACTGTACGTGATATAAGAGAAATTAAACGCGAGAAAACACTAACGCGATGAAATGTCTTCCCATTGCTTCTGTACTGTTGGAGAACCTTTCTGCAGGCTTCACAAATGTCTCCCGATGTTGTCTCGAGGAAACCAAAACAAGCTTCTAAGTCGGCGTTTGACTGCCTGTGTACACCACGAAATGGAGTTTTCTGAGACTTCTTCCCGCAAATTATACACCCATGCTTCGACCTTTTTACACTTTCTGTCACGTTTACGATAAAAATTAGTGCACACACTTGCAAACGAAAACCAATTTTGTTTGCACCGCCATTGCACACAACTTCGTGTCAGTTTTCGAAGAAAAGCGGGAGTTTGTGAGGGCGCGAACCAGCGGCTAAACTCATCGAAACTCAAATCATGTGCATGCGCAGACAGAATGCATCTCTGTTTACTGGGTGTAGCTTTCACTTTAAGCTTGAGAGCTACCGAGTACAGTTTATAACAGATTCCGCCGCTGTTTCCTGCCAAGTTTACCCTCTTTTCAGGTAAGAGATTTGTAGTTTGGATCCTCGCTTGTACTAAGAATGATAAGCGATACCGTTTGTATGCAGCATTCCTCAGTGAGGGGCTTATAGTGTTCTTTCACATTCAAAATGTTCTTTACGATGATTCGAAAGTGCGATCATCCATTTGTCTTCTGTTTCAGAGGCATTGAAGTAAAAATATCAGGTTAACAGGCAAAGGAAAGAGCTGATCATAAAATAAGATTGTCTGTTTAAGAGGAGCTTTTGGGAGGAGATTCCTTTCGAGTTTCGAGGAAATTATGCAAGTCAAAGATTAACTAATTGCGTTATCATCGGGCGTCTCAGATCACAGGCAGCCCAAGCTCACTACGAGAAAAGCGGACGTGACTCTTACCGTGTTGCGTAACGTTTTATATTTATAAAGGTTTTTATAACATAACCAAAGCAAAGCGCGCGCTCTGATTGGTCAATTTAGCGTCCCCCATTTGCCCATGGGTGTACGCTGCTGACGTGAGCAAATGCAAAGACTATTTTTCCGCGCGCGATTGTTTTTTCTGGTCACGTAAGATTTGTTAAATAAAAGGGAACTCTTTAGCTACAATGTATCAATGTTATGTTATAAAACAAATGGTAAACACCACAGCGTACACTATTGAGTTATGGATGCACTTGGGAGGTTTGCTAAGCACTCAAGAAGCTAGAGTCGCTCTCGGCTATCGCCTCGAGTGACTCTTACGCTTCTTTCGTGCTTAGCAACCTCCCGCGTGCATCCATAACTCAATAGTGTGCGCTGTGGTGTTTACCATTTGTTAAGTATGGGATGTTATCGGTTTGCCTTAAAAGAGAGAAAAAAATGTCTTGTTTTGAAATAAAATGGGCTCACCTTATTGCCTTGTTGTTTTCTCTGCTGATTCTGAGCGTCTCAGGCCATTTTGAAGCGTTTTCGGCGAGTTAGCGCTATGTTGGTGTTCAACTGCTAAAAGAAAGACAGGGCCGGAAACCTATTTTAGAAGCGTCCGTCGCCCGAAGCGAATAATTCCGCCAAAAAATTACCACCTGTCTCGATTCCTCCAGAAAATCAAAGCAGAGATGTTGCAGTTCCATTTTCCATTCAGTCGATTCACAATTCCTCCCACAGATCTTTCAGTAGCGATACTTTTATCTCCAGATTGATAGGCTTTCCAATTTCGAATTTGGCTGCTTGAAACGATTGCTGCCCGTTCGCCGATCGCACAGTATGTTGGGTAACAAAAATAAGCCCGGCGAGGGTAGCCAGCGGCTACCCTCGCCGGGCTTATTTTTGTTTCACTTGCTCTGCATCAAAAAATATGTCGTTGACTCGTAAGAGACCTCCCTCACAGTGTTCAAAGTTCCGCAGCAACCTACAACAAAATATGTTCATATTGTACATGTATTCATAATATTTTATTGTATCCGTGATAGAATTCGAATGTATCGTAGTTAGTCTTCCTCGTTAGTTATATTTTTAAAAGCTTACCATGTCTTGCATGCCAGCGATGAAGTCATCACGTTAAAAAGAACAGGAACAAAAAAAAATAATGACTTCGGCGAATTCGAATTCGAGGATGAGATCAACAATGACGATCCATCCTGTATTCACGAGTCTGTATTCGAGATCAAAGCAACGATTAAAACAGCAATGTCATCAAAGCAAAGTAAAATTTAGTAAACACATTTCCATTCGATGTTGATTGGTCGATCAAAACAATGCGGTCTTGACAAAACCTCTCGAGGGGACCAGGGGAGCTAACGGGTTTGTTTTTGGACTGCAGGCCGCTGGCTACCCTCGCCGGGCTTATTTTTTTTACCCAACATACTGTGCGATCGGCGAACGGACAGCGATGGTTTCAAGCAGCCAAATTCGAAATTGGAAAGCCTATCGATCTGGAGATAAAAGTATCGCTACTGAAAGATCTGTGGGAGGAATTGTGAATCGACTGAATGGAAAATGGAACTGCAACATCTCTGCTTTGATTTTCTGGAGGAATCGAGACTGGTGGTAATTTTTTGGCGGAATTATTCGCTTCGGGCGACGGACGCTTCTAAAATAGGTTTCCGGCCTTGTCTTTCTTTTACCAGTTGAACACCAACATAGCGCTAACTCGCCGAAAACGCTTCAAAATGGCCTGAGATGCTCGGAATCAACAGAGAAAACAACAAGGCAATAAGGTGAGCTCATTTTATTTCAAAACAAGACATTTTTTTCTCTCTTTTAAGGCAAACCGATAACATCTCATACAAACCTTTATAAATATAAAACGTTACGCAACACGGTAAGAGTCACGTCCACTTTTCTCGTAGTGAGCTTGGGCTGCCTGTGCTCAGATCCGAATACTTTGGCAAATTTACACTCCACGGTTCAAAATTTTTTTCGAGGTAACCTGTTTGAATTGATGTTGTTAATCTCATTGATTTCCATGGTATTTACCTGATTTCAACATGAAGATGTTTGGTTTCAATGGTCGAGCGCAAGCAAATATTTGATATTCAGTAATTTCTCAGATGCATGATCACATGATTTGGAATAACCTTTAGCACAAGTGAGCTATTTAAAGACTAAGAAATTGCTCTCCCCCTACGCGTTCGTGGAAATCGAAATCTTCTAAAAAGTAGGGAAAGCTCTTTAAATATCACTCCCATTTTATTGAGAAATTGCTGGAGTATGTGAAGGGCGAAAAAATATGATTGCTGTTTTCTTTCGAAACCTTTGAACTAGATATTTTTTAATAGTTTCCTAGTTTTCTAATTTTTTTTTACTTTTTCTTTTTTTTTATATAGTTGGTGTGATACCCCTCAAGGTTTTACCAACTTTAATAAAATTATGTAGATGTAGATGAACTCAGATATTTGTTATTCACTAACAATCTTTCTTGATAAAACAAAGAAACCACAGCATATGTGTAATATGCATTTTAAGCCAAAAAATTTCAATTCCAGTATTTGGTCAGTTGTCTTTTGTTTATGAAAACAACAAATACTTCCCTGTACCTACTCAAGGGCTTTGATTATTATAGTTTAGACTCACCATAACAAATCTGACTAGTTGAGTGCATTCATTCAATATCCAACAATGTGAAGTTCACGCAATAAAATGCACAGCCGATTGGCTCGAAATTAACCACTTTCATGCGGACTCAATTAGTATCAAACTAGTCTACTAACTAAACCCATCCTTAAATCTACTCGTCAATAAGTGGTTACATGACATGTGAGAAGCATTGTGATGTAAATCGAACCTCGCTTGTGAGTTAGGGAGTGTCTACTAGCAGCCGAACAGCTAAATAGTTCACCGTCTGTCTTTGATTTCATCATCATTCGCCGCAGTTGTTGTTCACTTTTCTGAGACGTAAGTACTATGTTCAACACAGATGAGAATTTAGCCTATTTGTGTAAAGCGTAGCCTCGCTAGACTCCTGAAATGCGAACAAAGATAATCCAACTGAAGTCATTTCCCCTCAAGTGTTTTTGCCGTCATTTCCCGTCAGGTTAATCTAATTCTCTGGTATCTCCAATACTCTTTCTTTCCCTTTGTATTCTAAGTTTGCTGGGTTCTGATCTGTTGTTCGTACTTTAACGACGCTCGTCAAATGCAGAGCACTTTCGTCATACGATCTTGCAGGAATCAGTCAATGTTCTGTAACAGACGAGTTAAAGTAGAAACTCCAATCAACAGCAAGAGGAAAACAGTGATTTTAAGTTATGATAGCAATTTAACGGAATAATATTGGAATTGGAATGCACGGGAGAAACTGTTTCTGATTGTGTTGACGTCAATTAGGTCTAATCGATATCTGTCTTGTAGTTGTTGGGCGTCGATTAGTATTCACAACAAGTAATTAGAGCGCTTAAACTGATAACAAAATTTTCGCTTGATTTCCCGGATTGTACTTCATTTAATTTTATCAGATACAAGTTAGAAATGTATTCGCAACCGCCAAGGTCTTTAAAGTAACCAAGTGTTGGCATGATTATATGATCTTCATGCCGTTATAATGTCGCTTAGTATTTGATACTTGCTGGCTTTCTGCTTTGGTAATTCTCAGGTGAAAAGGTATAAGTCAAAGTCTTAGAAACTCTTGAACTCAGTCATTTTTGATTTGTTAACAATCTTTTGTTGTATAAGATGTAGAAACCACAGCATACTTGAATGTGCATTTCAAGCCAAAAAATTGTGATTCCAGTATTTAGCCTGTTGTTTCTTGTTTGCGAAAGCAACAAATACTTCCCTGTTTGTGTTCAATATCTTTGATTATTATACATTGGACTTACTATGAAAAACCTGTTTGCTTAGAGCTTTCAATCAACATACCATAGTATGTAAACTTGACATGATAAATGCAATATTTCCAGTGAGTGTTGAATTTATTTATTTATTAATTTTTTTTTAATTAAGCATATTTTTCATTGTTTTCCCCCAAATCACCTTGGCTTAAGGAGGGGATTACAATATTATAAATTTTTATCCAATTTATTCAGGGACATAGACAAACAGACACACAAACAACCCTCCATTGGCAATAACAATGAGTTAAACCTACAACGCCAGAGGGGTTTATTATTTAAACAATCAAATAATGGCCTCTGAGAAGCCATTAGTATTAATTATCAAACTTTGTACTTTGTGAAAAAAACCACAGTTGACATTGTAATTTACAGACTCAATACCATACAATACAAATTTAGTTTCCTTGCATCGCTGCTCAGTGACCATGCTTCACCTAGAATATATGCAGCAGAGGCAGAGCTCAGTGTACCTTAGAAAAGCAAGAAAGAGTATTTCACCAATTCAGAGTCAAAACTGCACTAGGAAATAAGTGATACACAACTATTAATTTTCAAGAGATATTCTCAAAGACAATAGAAACCCAGTCTGAGGTAGGTGTGATCAACAGATGAATGCCATGTAACAAAACAATCATATAACTAAGTGTCAGTATTCAGAAAGAGAATTTACCAGGTTTGATCTCAAAGTGGGAAGAGATACAGAGTTTAGGACAACTAGGTGCAGACAATTCTAGCCAGTGATAATGGATGGAAAAAAAAAGACTTTTGAAATGTAGAAATTTCTACAACGAAATTGAGTAAAGTCTTCTCTTGATTTAAGACAAAAATATTTGTATCCACTTGACAGTTTAGGCTGCCACAATAGCTCAGTTGAATAATGTGGAGCAAGATTCTTCACTATTTTGTAAAATTGGCTTAATGTATGTAGTTCTCTCCTGATCTATAGCTAAGAGGCTTCCAAGCAAGTTCATCATGTACCTTTGTGGAGCTGGTTCCCTTCTTAGTTATGCTTTAAACATAAACAAAAAATTATCATCAGTTTTCTATACTCTTTGTAATTAAATTGTTTATTGCATCAACCACATCATTACACGACATAATGTGTACAACAACTGTTGCTGACGTAGATCTCATGCAAGATGTATCATAAATTGAAAATTGTGGTCTCAAAAGCATCTTACTGGGTGACAAACTCTTAAAAAAAGGAAAAAAAAAATTAAAAAACAAAAAAAATTAAAAAACAAAAAAAATCTACACACAAAAAAAAGGCTCTCATTCTGTTTTTTTCGTATTCCAAACAATGAATTATGTCAGAGAGAAGGACTTATGAAATCAGTTTCTGTTAAAGAATCAGGATCATCTTCTGAGTAATTTTCTGTGTCAATTGGAAATGAAAACATTATTAACAGGGGATAAAATGAAGTGACAGGTCTGGAAATAGCTACTTGGTTTGAATATTTTCAGCTTGGAAATCATTCATGTTTTGGTTTATATTACAACTGTTTAAGGTTGACACATCAAAACATAACCAACCATAGATTTGCACTAATGATTTCTTTCCTGTTAGATATTAACCTTTACAATAAAAGTAATCTTCATGTTGTTTTTAAAGAGTCAGGAGAACTCTGTTTTAAAATTCAAGTATTTTCTTGTTCGTAATAGCCTTGTTGTTAACATGTATAACGCAAGCAGTTTATTTTTTGACAAAAAAAATTATACAGTGAGACTTAAGTCAAAATGTCTGACATGAGAATAAATAACTAGAGCTCTTACAAATGAGCAGTGTTTACTCAGAGTGTTTAAAAGAACACTGAAGGGTGGATGGCTTCCAAAGATTGTACTTAGAGGAATAAAGTATAACTCATTAGTTTGGTTTAGTAGAAGTTAAATTATAAACCTCATTTTTTCCATTTTTGGTTCAATGGTTATGATGAGGCCAAAGCAAGTTCGTTTAAGTTACTCACCTTTAATGACAATTTTTATTGTTGTTGTGACAGTTTCCCATGAATGAAATGGAATTTCTTTCTAAAGAAGAGTTAAGAAGAAAGATGGTAGGAAAGAGTTCATATCTCATTAGGCAAAGTTTGCATGAATTGCCTGCAGCTTTGTTTGAATTGACTGAGTTGGAAGAACTTTACCTGTCAGGGAATAAACTTACAACAATACCTGAAAGTATCAGAAAACTAAAGAATCTTACGAAACTAGATGTGAGTGAAAATGAGTTGTCTATATTCCCTACAAGTTTGACTCAACTAAAAAAACTCAGAGTGCTGTACATCTCACATAACAATCTAACCACCATCCCTGATGGTATTGGGGAGATGGTGGAGCTGGAGATACTGGAGCTGAGTAACAACCAGTTGACTGTGTTGAGTCCAGCTATAAAACAGCTGAAGAAACTCAAATATTTGCATGTGAGAGGGAATCCTTTTACAGTTGAAGGAATGAGAAGTGTTATGGAGCTAAACGTTAAGATTGAGAGAGTATATTCAGATGTCCCAGGTGAGTAAAGGAAATTCCTCTTCACATTAATGTTGTAACATGTGCATTTTTTACTAAATTGGTTCTAATGGTTGACTTGCAAGTGGTTATGCTGCTTGTTACTGATAATTACAGGCAGCTGACAATAGTTTTATAATAAATCCTGAGAAGAATAATGAAGTAAATGCTGTCACAGTTATACTTTATGATATAACAAAGGTTGCATCACTTTAGAAATACATGACATTTGTACTGGAAGTTTTAGTTATATTTTGAAAGGTTTATTTTAATGATTTGGCTGACATTGAAAGTTAAGTTGAACTACAGTGTACTCTAATTTGATAGGGAATTGAGGAGGGATTAAGTTTATTACAAATCATTTTACAGTAAGGGATTATTGTAAGTTGTAATTTTTGCTTTCTAGTTGATTGGAAATTAAGAAGTTTATTGCAAATTATTTCACAGTTGTAGGAATTGCTGTTGTAATTTTTGCTTTCTGTTTATTTGATTTTAATTTTAAAAGGAAGAATTAAGTTTATTACAAATCATTTCTCATCCAGGAATGTAGTACTGTAAGTTGTAACTCCATAATTTTTGCTTTATTTTATTGGAAGTTATTAAGAATGTAACAACATTTAGCTTATGATACAGAATTTATGGACTAATATGATTTTAAAATGAGAGTTTAGGTTATTGGGAATAAAACTTTTGTCTTAACTGGTCAGGAGTAATTCTGATAATTGTTACACCATAATTTATGCTGCCCTTGTAATATTTTAGAATCTATCAATTGCTACGTTTTGGGAATGTGATTTTTCTTTCTGTTTTCCAAACACCATTTGGCAGAATTGACATCAATTATTGCCTTTGTTTAGTTTGATCAGTCACATTTTAATCAATTTACTCTTAATGTTTCATCTCATTGAGTCAGTTTATAATTATTATAGTCATTGTGTATGTGTTTACCTAACTCATCGATGCAAAGATTTTTGCATGTATATACTAGCATAGTTTCTAACTTTATGCATGAAGGACATGTAATTAAATTGACTTATCAGGCCTTTTTCAGATTGTGTTTGAAACTTATAAAAGCAGAAATTGCTTTTCCTTTAGGGTTATTATAATAATTACAACTTCCTCTGATTAGCCTTTTTCCTTTGGCTCAATCATGATGACTTTTTTAATTAGACCAAGTGGATAGACAAAGAGCACAGTTGGCTTATGAAGAGGCTTTAAAAGATGGATATGTACAAGTTTACCGTGGTCGTGTTATACTGGTTGGTCAGGATCGCGCCGGTAAAACCAGTCTGAAGAAGAGTCTTTTAGGCCTTCCATTTGACCCTAAAGAACAGAGTACTGAGGGGATTGAAGTGGATCCTTCAAAGTGTGAAATTGATGTTGACCAAGCTGTCAAGAATTGGCAGTTGACCAAGGAGAGTAAACCAGGACTGGTTGAATTTTCAAAAGATGTAGCAAAGATTGTGGTTGGCAGAATGTGTGGAGCAGATATTTCTCAATTTTTAAAGGAAGAGACAACCGAAGAAGGAGAACTGCAATTAGAAGATGAAGTTGAAGATGTTTTCAAGTCAAAGCAGGTTTGAGAGTCTAATAAAAATGCTGAGAATTTTATAAAAGGAGTAGAAGGGAGGAAAGCAGCCAAATTAGCCTTTTGAGAAATATTTGTTTTTAAAGAGAATGAATAGGATTAGAACTTGCTATTTTTTAAAACTCTTTTCTCTATGAAAATTCTAAATTTCTTACATCTAGAATTGTGTCTGAAACAGTCTGTTTCTTTTGGATGTTTTCACAAAAGTTTAGATGAGACTAAATTTTATTTACACATCAGGTAAAAAAGAACTGCAAGTAATTTTTGTTTAAACATCTTGAATGAAGGCATACATGCAGAACTTTTACGACAAAAATGAGGGGCATCCTTTGATATTATTTTCCATTCTTCCATTGCTTTTCCATTGGTGTCTTCTCTTAACTTAAAGGAAATCTGAGATTTTGTTCTCCAATTATATATAAATTTCTTAGTCGTAATTATTTTGTATTCTCTGATATAATGTTCTCATAACTCTTGTTACATTTTGGCTATAAAATCCTTATAGAGGAGCTTTAATGAATGTATGTTATGCTATGTAACTTCAGTCTCAACAAACATTTCTTGGTCTGAGTTGACTATCTCCAGGGTGCGAGGATTTGCTCTTCAATGTCTTATTCTATGCAATTAAGTTTCTCTCTGTCTAAAGGCTCTTACACTTGAGATGTCAGCTTCAGAACTCTCTACAGTAGCCAATTTACAACTTCAACTCAGTTGGTAAACCAAGTTATCTCGTTATATACCCTCACTAAAGCAGTACAACAATTTTTTAGAAACCTGCCCCTTAAAATTATTGTAGACTGAGGTGATCATAATTTTTTACAATTTAGCAGCCTGTTCATAACATCAAGTTTTGAATACATAATTATATACACTTAAGTGAGCATAATGTTTCATTTAATTCTCCATTCAGGTTGAGGAGGATGAAGGTTTCACAGATATTCTGCAAAACAATGCCAATGAACATTCTACTGAATGTAAAGGTGAAAACATGCAAGCTGAGCCTGATGTGATGAGTGATGTTTCTCAACCTTCTGATACTGTGAAGCATGTTAAGCAGTGGTTAAAGTATGCCAAAGGCAAACCCATCAAAAGTGCCTTACTCACAGAAGAATCCTATGTTACAATGGATGTGTGGGACTTTGCAGGGCAGCACTTGTACTATGCCAGCCATCCTATCTTCCTATCACAGCGGGCACTATACATATTGGTGCACAATCTCAGCAAGCCTCTGGATGCTCCAGCTGAGCCCTGCGTGAGACAAGGGAGTAATGATGTGAAGTTGGAAAACCCTAACAATGAAACAAACATGGAGAATTTGCTCTCATGGTTGGCTACAGTACACAGTGTTTCCCTGGCCAATGATGACACAGATGATGATCCACGACACAAGATGCCCTACCTTTGCCCCCCAGTGTTCATTGTTGGCACACATGCTGACAAACCAGATAAAGACATTGCAGTAATAAAGAAACAAATTCAGAAGAGAATTTCTGGTATGGAATATGCGAAGCATGTGATCAAACCCTTATTCTGCATCGACAACACTCACAGGCCTAATTTGATGAAAAAATTTATCCAGAAGATTGGAAAGCAGACTGGAAAAGATAAAACAGGTGAGATAATTGATTTTATTACACGACTCGGGCAGTCAGAGGGCCAATAACTAAAATCAACCAATCAAAATGCTCCATTGCCAGTCCAATGTATAGTATTGGACCGGGCACTGTCCTGAATGATAAAACAGGTAAGATAGAAGATTTTATTTTGTATCCATAACCATAGGTTACTTGCAGTAATTGTTGACTTTATAATTGTATAAAAGCTTATCTTTGGGTGAATTTTAAGAACACTTGATTTGTAGCAATTTTTGTAACCAAAAGCCCAATATGGGGAGATGGTTGACAAGCATTGAGCATACAGTAATTATTATCTGACTTACATTGTTACATGTTATCCAGCAGCAGGCAGTTTGTTGTGCTTCATTATAATTTGAATTGCAAGTAGATAGAGAGACAGAACATTCTAGTGGAAGTTGTAGAGGGATTAAATGATATTACTATGGTGGAATGAGTTAGGACTTAATTATAGTGGAAAAAGTCAGAGTTTGAATTGCAAGTAGATAGAGAGACAGAACAATTTTTCTAGTGGAAGTTGTAGAGGGATTAAAAGATATTACCATGGTGGAATGAGTTAGGACTTGATTGTAGTGGAAAAAATTCAGAGTTGTTTGTTGTTGTTGTTTTTTTTTAATAACCTGCACTCTGCTTTAAGCTCTCAGCTACTCTATATTCTGAATATACTGGCAGCATCATATAGAGTCCAATTAATTTTTGGAGATGGAACCATTAATTTCAGAGTATGGAATAATTATAGGGAACAGAAGAGCTAAAATGTGGGGATTTAAAGAGATTGTCATTTTAGCTAAGTTGTCATCCCTAAAATCTCTGCAATTATACAAGTATATGCTATCATACTATGCTCATTGTAGAATGCATGTTTCTGTGTTGCATTATGCTTTGAATTCCTTTCCTAAATAATATATCCTGCAGAGCAAGAAGGAAAAGCAGATGGTATAAATGAATTACAGAACACAATCCTGAAGGTGTTGATGCAGGAGCCTTATATGGGAGAGAAGATACCAGTGAGGTAAGTAAAAAACACAATTTATTTGGAAAAACCCCAATTCATGCACTTCAAAATCGATTTTTTCCCTCAAATCAGCCATGCTAACGTTTTTAAGTGGTAGACAGTGTATTTAGCATAATTATATGTGCAGGTAAGTACTACAATATATCCTTCCACCACTAGATTAAATTGTAGATACATCAAAATTTGCAAAACTATAGATTGTACAAATACACAGCAGTTGCTTCAGTGCAGACAAACAAAATTTAAATTTGTGTCATTATGACTATGTTATAATTCTAAAAGATAAGAAGATATGATTAATATTGATTTATGATTTATTTATGATTTATGATTTATTTAGCTTCACCGACTGGGAGGGACACCGCAACAGCTTGTGCCAATTACTGCGGGCCCGGTAAACCCACCCATCCCACCCTAGGGGAGGACATCCATCACACAGTAATCTTGTGTGTGTGAAATTAACGTCTCCTACCCCTAGCCCTACAGGAGATGGTAACTCCATTTATTCGTCCCTATCTGAGAAGACTAGAATATCTAACCATTTCTTGATGTTATAGAAACGTAGCAAATTCTTCTCAATTATTTTAAGACGGGGGGGGGGGGCCTGAACCCTCGACCTCCCGCACAGCAGTCCAGCGCTCTATCCATTGAGCTAACCGGGATTAGTTAGGCACAGTTCTTGGAATTGACTTTGTATGTTGCAAAAATAATCATGTCTGTTTTAGTTGCAGATAGTATGAGGCAATTCATGTATTAGCACTTGAGGACTTCAAACACTAGCATGCATGTCTGACTGAAATTAAGACCCAATTTCATGCCGTATAATACATTGTAGGTATTTTGTTGCTTTCTAGGTGGTTTATGTTTGAAAAAGTGATTGAAGCTTTGGTGGCTAAACAGATTTATCATAGAAATCTGCAACAACTTGAGCACTATGCAAGGAAAGATTGTTTCATGAAAGATGTAAAAGAGTTTGACTCCATGATCAGTTTTTACCATGGCCTGGGGATGATAATCAAGCACCGCAGCACAGTTGTACTGAAGGCTGAGTGGTTGATTGATCTGTTTAAACAGTTGATAACCATACCACCTTTCAATAAACAGGTAGAAAATAAATTTCTGTTTTGAGAAAGGCTACCTTACTTGGAAAATGTTGTTCAACAATTAAGACTAACAGAAAACTAAGAGTGTGACTCTAAAATCTTTTCAATTATGGACCACAAATTATTTCAGTCATATACCTTTTGCAGCTTTTCAGGTCATAACTTGCAAGAGACTTGCATTGATTCGCTAATTGTTTTCAAAAAAGTGAATACTTCTTTTTCCTGCACTAATAGCCTTTTTCCGAATTACTCTTGGTCTCGTTTTCAAAACAAGGCCTTGCGCTCGACCATTCTTGTGAAAATGAGTTTAATTTGCATGTGAATGAAAACTTATTATCATATGAAAGGATGAGCACCAGGACTCGTTTTGAAAATGAGGCCAAGGGTAATTCGGAAATCGGCTACGGCCTCTGTGGTGTTGATTAAACAACTAGTATACACCTTATCAGCTAAGATACAAATTTGCTCGTTAGGGATTTGATTTCCCACCATTTTGATGCATTGATAGAAATAAACTTTTTTTAGTTTTTTGTACATGTACGAGGAAAAAATTCAAAGAACATTAAGTGGCCTTTCCTAATGTTGAATTGTTCATTTTTATATATTTTATAGAATTCTCTACATGCTAAGTACTGGCAGGAACTTGAAGGAAGTGGCATCCTCAGCATGGAACATGTTGATCATGTGTTCTCCAGCTTTATTAGACAGGGAATCATCAAAGAAGACATCTTGGACATGATGGAGCTATTTGGTTTGATCGCTAAGTTCTCAGTTTCCCCAACTGATGTGAAGTACTTTGTACCAGCTCAACTGAAGCGTCCACCTGACAGACTATTTGAAATGAAGCCTTCATCAACGGATCCCTGTCCATTGTATCTCCTGTTTGTCCATGGCTTTGTTCCTCATGGTCTCTTCTTACAGCTTGTCTCACGATCCATTCGTTGGTGTGCTAAGAAGTGGCCCACGCATCAACCCATTCTGTACCAAAATGGAGCATGTTTCAACATTGGGGAAGATATTCATGATTTTGTCCTCATTTGTCAAACAGGATTTGTGAAGGTAATCTTGAGACAAAAGAAACAAACTCATCTGGTTGTGGGACAGAACACAGCTGACAACTTCACCCAACAGTTGTTGTTAGATTGGGAATATAATTTCAAACATTACAACTTTCGTAAGCAGACTACCATGTTCGTGCGGGAGAAACATCTCTAGAAAAGAAAACTCTGGTGTCGATCCGGCATGCGGTTTTCTGATGAAAGCCTTTGTTTTCAGGAGGGTTATTAGGCATACCTGGAAAACCGACCACATTGTGCCTTGACAAGTGTTGATAAATCTTCAACAAAGCACCTATTACTGTACCATTTTTGGAGGGCGAAAAACAAAATTATTCTGTAAATTTGGGCAAAACACCCAACTGCTGTAGAATATTGACTGCACAATTTAAAGGCCTTTATTACGTGGCCTCAAGCGTTAAAATCAGACGAAAAACATATTTTCTTCCTTGCACCGCATGGTGCATCGCGGTGTCATGGTACTCTTTCCATTCTGTCAATCACACAGGATGTAAATCATATGAAAGGTTTAGGATTAGACCCTGTTCGCACTACACCAAAAAATTTGGTTTGGTACTTGCAAAAAAATTGTAAATTTTGTAACAGCGAATTTGTTGTTTTCATGCAAATTATTCGTGTAACCACAAATATCAATCAATGGAAATAGATACCGAGATTTCGTGACAGTCCGTTTCCAGTTTGATGTCGTTTTCGGCCAAGGACTGTCGCAAAGCAAAATGCCCCCGCGAAATGTTTTGATCGCCCTTCTTTGCTGTTTGCTTGCCATGCAAAACCTGATTGTGAGTAGTAATCAGTTACTTCTGGTTTTGTTAGGAAGGATTCGGCTTATACGGATCATAGAGACTTAAATTCAACTGCTCAATAGACGTCGACGCCGCCTTCGTTTTCACCCGACATTTCCTTGACCAGTTGAATCCTGGTTGGAAATCCATATGCATCATCGTAACTTTCCCGAAGTCTTTTTCCGCAGACATTTAAGAATGGGGAGAGAGTCATTCGACAACTTACTAATGCTGTTAAGAGACTACGTTCAGAGAGAGAACACTCGACTTCGAGATTGCAAACCACCCGAGAAAGCCTTGGCCCCTGGACTATATCGGATAGCATAGTGACAGCTCTTACGATAACATAGCCCCCGAAATGAACGTGGGAAAAACTACTGTTCATGAAGCATTTCGGTAATGGGGTCACGTACATAAGACCTTTCTACCTGGTACCAATTATGAAAGATGATGACCAGTTGAAGGGTATCTGTCATGAAACAATAGATTTCGTCGCCCTACAATAAATTGTAGGCCTCTAATGTTGGTTGACGGCATCTTTGAAGTTTAGTGGCATTTGTGAAAATTTTGTGATGAAATTTTGTGGGCCGAGGCCAGGAACGTGTTCGATAATTGAGTCAGTTTGCTAGACATAACGTCTCGTAGTCACGTTCGACGCACTAAAAACTACTATAAAACGAATACAAGAATTGTAAAAACGTGTAAAATGGTATATAAAAGGTCACTTGTAAAAATGTAGCGGAATTCCAAATCGATTTCGATCAATTACGATCCTCATCAGTAGTACTCCGCCATGTTTAAAATACTCATAAATAATTGTTCATATAAGTGACTCTGAAATGTCCACACTTCTTCCAGGCTTCATGTAAGCGGTCATGATGTATCAATCACAGCTCGTGGGATTTGAAAAAAGTTCCATTCGTTCTTGGAGTTCATAAGCGAGTCTTCGTTCACATTATTTATCCTCACTCCTTCAGTTATTTGTCTCAGCATCGCGTCATTGTGATAAACCCCCGTCACATCCATTCGGAACTGCTTTACCTCTCTATTGTGTTTCTCTTTACAGTGTTTCCACAATGCAGATCGTTCTTCCTTATTGTTAAGTGATTGCGTATGCTCTTTCCCTCTGGTATACGCGCTCCTGGCTGTTTCCCCTACGTATACGCTGTTACACTGGATACACTTAATCTCATACGTCACACTTTCTCTATCACACGGTCCTTTTCCACCTGTGCTACACACTGGGCAGTCTTCTCGTTCACACTGTCGCGGTTTAAATGGGTCGGACTTTTGGAGTAGTCGTTTAATGGCGATTCCGGCTTTCTCCACCACTTTAATATTGAAACCTTGCTGCTTTATTTCTTTCTGGTATTCCTTCCGTAACCGTGAGTTGGGCGTAGCTGGTACAAATATTACTGATTCATTCCCGCCGCGTTTGTACCAGTTGGATTTCCTTTCGCTCTTTTCCTTTTCTCGTTCCACCTTTCTCCACTCCTTGGGTCGATGTAACGGTCTTTCTCCTTTTCGCTCAGCCCTTTGTCTCGCTCTAAAAGCTTTGAGGGCCGAATCTACAACTTCATATCTGAATTTCTTGCTGTACCCCGAGTATTGCATTCTCAGGACCATCTCGTTAACATTCTCTACTACTCGTTCCCATGGTAACAATCTGCTACAGTTAAGTAAGACCCGAAGGACTTCTTGGGTCAGGACTGTTCTCTTTGTACTCCAGCTTACGGCAGACCTAGCATGTATGACTGTCTTAGAAGCCATGCTCTTGGAATAAAACTCATACATGATCACTGAGGCTGAGGCTTTCTCGTCCTGCCTGTCTGTCTCTTCCCCTTTTGTTTCCATCCACACCTTCAAGTCAAGGATAGGTAGCTTTCCGTCCTGGTGTTTAGAGGGGTAATCTATTTCGAGTTGTATTGACGGGTGTATGTCGTTTCCTATCTGTTTTATCAATGTCATAGTCCTCTCATCGTCACTGATTCCTTGATCCTCAGCTACGGATCTCTCATCCATGTGAGTTTTTCCATCCTTGTACCTCATCCCAACTGGTGTTGCTTGCACAGCCATGTTGATGTCATCCACGTACCGTTTGTTCATTTTCACAACGATGGCCAATTCATTCAGCCTTGTTGCAAATTTTTCATCCCACCAAATCATGAAAATCTGGGCCAGTACCCCGGTTAATTTAAGGCCAATTGGACCACCTCTTATTTGCTTTCTGATCTCGTTATCAAATGTGAAAACATGATTTTTCATAATCACTGTCAATACGACTCTTAATGCCTCTTTCAACATAATACGTTTCGCACGTTCATCTGGCTGTGTGACTGGTGGGTTCCACGATTTAAATCTTTTCTCTTTCTGCTCCTCACTCCCACTTGCAGTGATCGTGGGTGGTCTCCCTCTATTCGTCTTTCTCGTTGGACATACATTTGTAATCTCCATCCTAGCTAGCACTTCCGGTGATGTCGTTAATGCCAGGTACAGACCCAACTCCTGACTGTTGATACTTCGGATACTGATGTTACTCTCGTAGAAAACCTCACACACCTTATCGATTGTGAATCCAATATCAAGACTAGGATATAAAGCAATCACGTCGGTGGAGCCAATTATTAAGTTGTCGTTATCCTGGTCCTGATTAACTCTGTTCATTTCCGCGATCATGTCTTCCGTGCTCGTGCATATGGCGCTATTCTCTCTCGATTTCCATACCTCTGTAAGTACAACGCTCACCAGGTGAGAGAGCTTGCAGTTGTAACCTACCACTGCCCCGCATACCGGTCTAACGGGGGGGCCCTTGTACTCATCACTGTACTCTTTATGGTCCTTACGTAGGGTATATAGCGGTGCTACTTGGCTATCACTATTTAACATATTGTTCTTTACCCTAGTCTCGTTATTGGTCTCGCTCCCTGCATTTAAAATGCGCACCCAAGACGTCGAATGTGCATTTATGAGCTGTTGTAACCGGTCATGTTCATCTTTGGTAATTAAGACGCTATCGACAACGTGCGGTTGAGAAGCTACTCTGTAGTTCCCCATGCTGTCTACGGAGAGGCGACCTGACTTGTCTGTTTGAAACACCACACTCTCCTGACTCTGAACTTTCTTTTTCATTGAAACTAAGCCTTCCTTTTCGTTCTTCTCTAGGTTGCTCCATTTGCAAACCTTTTCATCTTTCACGTATTTTTCTGTTATTTGATTTAATTTTACTTTCAGGTTTTGCATAGCAATTTCCGACCTTTCGTCAAGAGGTTCAGGTAGATGCACTCTCTTGTTGAAGGGGAGATCTGTTGCCCTCATATTGCTGAAATCAAATGTGTTACTCTTAACATCGTACACACTTCCCTTTGTTTCTCCTTCAGGCTCTTTGTTCTCGTCTTGTTGGTTCTTGTCACCCTCGAATTGCTTCCTCTTTGTCCATCTCAGCTTCGCTAGCCCTTTCTCGATCTCCGCCTCACACTCAAGTGAGTGAGTGAGTGTGAGGCGGAGATCGAGAAAGGGCTAGCGAAGCTGAGATGGACAAAGAGGAAGCAATTCGAGGGTGACAAGAACCAACAAGACGAGAACAAAGAGCCTGAAGGAGAAACAAAGGGAAGTGTGTACGATGTTAAGAGTAACACATTTGATTTCAGCAATATGAGGGCAACAGATCTCCCCTTCAACAAGAGAGTGCATCTACCTGAACCTCTTGACGAAAGGTCGGAAATTGCTATGCAAAACCTGAAAGTAAAATTAAATCAAATAACAGAAAAATACGTGAAAGATGAAAAGGTTTGCAAATGGAGCAACCTAGAGAAGAACGAAAAGGAAGGCTTAGTTTCAATGAAAAAGAAAGTTCAGAGTCAGGAGAGTGTGGTGTTTCAAACAGACAAGTCAGGTCGCCTCTCCGTAGACAGCATGGGGAACTACAGAGTAGCTTCTCAACCGCACGTTGTCGATAGCGTCTTAATTACCAAAGATGAACATGACCGGTTACAACAGCTCATAAATGCACATTCGACGTCTTGGGTGCGCATTTTAAATGCAGGGAGCGAGACCAATAACGAGACTAGGGTAAAGAACAATATGTTAAATAGTGATAGCCAAGTAGCACCGCTATATACCCTACGTAAGGACCATAAAGAGTACAGTGATGAGTACAAGGGCCCCCCCGTTAGACCGGTATGCGGGGCAGTGGTAGGTTACAACTGCAAGCTCTCTCACCTGGTGAGCGTTGTACTTACAGAGGTATGGAAATCGAGAGAGAATAGCGCCATATGCACGAGCACGGAAGACATGATCGCGGAAATGAACAGAGTTAATCAGGACCAGGATAACGACAACTTAATAATTGGCTCCACCGACGTGATTGCTTTATATCCTAGTCTTGATATTGGATTCACAATCGATAAGGTGTGTGAGGTTTTCTACGAGAGTAACATCAGTATCCGAAGTATCAACAGTCAGGAGTTGGGTCTGTACCTGGCATTAACGACATCACCGGAAGTGCTAGCTAGGATGGAGATTACAAATGTATGTCCAACGAGAAAGACGAATAGAGGGAGACCACCCACGATCACTGCAAGTGGGAGTGAGGAGCAGAAAGAGAAAAGATTTAAATCGTGGAACCCACCAGTCACACAGCCAGATGAACGTGCGAAACGTATTATGTTGAAAGAGGCATTAAGAGTCGTATTGACAGTGATTATGAAAAATCATGTTTTCACATTTGATAACGAGATCAGAAAGCAAATAAGAGGTGGTCCAATTGGCCTTAAATTAACCGGGGTACTGGCCCAGATTTTCATGATTTGGTGGGATGAAAAATTTGCAACAAGGCTGAATGAATTGGCCATCGTTGTGAAAATGAACAAACGGTACGTGGATGACATCAACATGGCTGTGCAAGCAACACCAGTTGGGATGAGGTACAAGGATGGAAAAACTCACATGGATGAGAGATCCGTAGCTGAGGATCAAGGAATCAGTGACGATGAGAGGACTATGACATTGATAAAACAGATAGGAAACGACATACACCCGTCAATACAACTCGAAATAGATTACCCCTCTAAACACCAGGACGGAAAGCTACCTATCCTTGACTTGAAGGTGTGGATGGAAACAAAAGGGGAAGAGACAGACAGGCAGGACGAGAAAGCCTCAGCCTCAGCCTCAGTGATCATGTATGAGTTTTATTCCAAGAGCATGGCTTCTAAGACAGTCATACATGCTAGGTCTGCCGTAAGCTGGAGTACAAAGAGAACAGTCCTGACCCAAGAAGTCCTTCGGGTCTTACTTAACTGTAGCAGATTGTTACCATGGGAACGAGTAGTAGAGAATGTTAACGAGATGGTCCTGAGAATGCAATACTCGGGGTACAGCAAGAAATTCAGATATGAAGTTGTAGATTCGGCCCTCAAAGCTTTTAGAGCGAGACAAAGGGCTGAGCGAAAAGGAGAAAGACCGTTACATCGACCCAAGGAGTGGAGAAAGGTGGAACGAGAAAAGGAAAAGAGCGAAAGGAAATCCAACTGGTACAAACGCGGCGGGAATGAATCAGTAATATTTGTACCAGCTACGCCCAACTCACGGTTACGGAAGGAATACCAGAAAGAAATAAAGCAGCAAGGTTTCAATATTAAAGTGGTGGAGAAAGCCGGAATCGCCATTAAACGACTACTCCAAAAGTCCGACCCATTTAAACCGCGACAGTGTGAACGAGAAGACTGCCCAGTGTGTAGCACAGGTGGAAAAGGACCGTGTGATAGAGAAAGTGTGACGTATGAGATTAAGTGTATCCAGTGTAACAGCGTATACGTAGGGGAAACAGCCAGGAGCGCGTATACCAGAGGGAAAGAGCATACGCAATCACTTAACAATAAGGAAGAACGATCTGCATTGTGGAAACACTGTAAAGAGAAACACAATAGAGAGGTAAAGCAGTTCCGAATGGATGTGACGGGGGTTTATCACAATGACGCGATGCTGAGACAAATAACTGAAGGAGTGAGGATAAATAATGTGAACGAAGACTCGCTTATGAACTCCAAGAACGAATGGAACTTTTTTCAAATCCCACGAGCTGTGATTGATACATCATGACCGCTTACATGAAGCCTGGAAGAAGTGTGGACATTTCAGAGTCACTTATATGAACAATTATTTATGAGTATTTTAAACATGGCGGAGTACTACTGATGAGGATCGTAATTGATCGAAATCGATTTGGAATTCCGCTACATTTTTACAAGTGACCTTTTATATACCATTTTACACGTTTTTACAATTCTTGTATTCGTTTTATAGTAGTTTTTAGTGCGTCGAACGTGACTACGAGACGTTATGTCTAGCAAACTGACTCAATGTGAAAATTTTGCTTTGTCAAAAAAAGCTGTTCGCACTGAAAATGGTTTCGCGTTGACAGATTTTTTTGCAAATAGTGCGAACAGGCCCTTATGTACCTTCATCATACGGATCCTGTTTTCAAAGTGTGTCTGCTTTCTGACTTTAGATTACTTTTCGAAATGTCGTCGTCGGAAAACTCACCTGAGCCCGGCACCCGTAGTGGTGCACGTGCTCTCTCGTGTTCAGAATTCTTGCAAGGAATATCTGCGCCTTTGGACAATGACTTTTGGTATCGTTACCAAAAGCAAGACTTCGAGGAGGCCCCGCGGATTGCCTTGGAGGCGTCGCTTAATGACGTTCCACTGGTAAGTAGCTTAATATGTTCATTGCTGTTCATCATACTTTCATTATTTTTAGTTTTTTGGGACCGTCGACACATTACCCTCACCCTCGACATGTAACCCTCGACCCTCGACTTTCGACCAAAAGGCAGACCTTGGACCGACTAGATGATCAAGTTATCAACACTCTCGAGTTAGCACCTACATAACGTGACTATTTCAGTATTCAAATGTCAAGATTTTTGCCCGCCAATCTTTGCTTTGCACATTTGTATTACAAACGTGTGATTCAGTAGCAGTAGAGATGGCACCGAGGAAGGTTTCTCACACTTCACTCGGGTCATCATCCCTGAATTAATTCCACAATTGAGTTGGTAGATTATTAGTACCAAAGTTTGTGGATCAATGCCGACACAACATTTTAAGCGGTCGCCTGTTGTCGCCAGTTTTCCAGGCGATTTTCAAAAAATCAACAGTGCCTACATTCGGCTGCAAGATAGCCGCCACTACTCTAACAAGAAGTCTTTAATTGCAACAAAAAATTTCTGTTCCTCGTTTGGGTTGATAACTGCTATGCCTCGCTGTTCTTCTTCGGAAAGCTCTGAGATCATTTCGTAGCTGAGAGATTTGCTGAACACAGTAGATCTCAGTAACATGTCTGTTGACGAAGAAAACCAAAGCCAAGCAAACAAAGAACGACACCTGCTTGACGGCGGTTGGAAATGCCAAAGACACCAACGAACAAGGTCATCTGTAGCCATGACACCCCCAAACAGTGGAACCTCGCTGAGAGCTAAAAACAAGAATCTTCCCCCAAATCTAAAGAATATCAGCGAAAAGGAAGATTTAGATAATCTAAAAAAGGTGCTTTTAATGAAGCAGCGAAGCAGTAGCGTTATCAAGGACGCGCATTACGTGTGCGGAAAAAGAAGGAAAGTTTGGCGTTAGTGCTTCGAAACATGTGCGCATTTGGCGACCCAGAAGCGAAGGGCAATGTCAATGAAATTTTCCAATAGGTGGCTGTAAAAAGGGGAGTATAAACGTTCATCAGAAGTGCTAATAAATTTGGTTTTTAAAAGTTAGGATTTTTTCCCGCTCAACAAGAACAAGGTTTACTTATTTGCATAAACGGATGGCAGTCCTCTAGTAGTGCTGATGAGTGTCAAGTTTTCCTGCATAGAATGTGATGATAATTCTCTCAAAATGCATCTTTTTGGGTCTAATATATGTGCACCCATGGTTATGATTATGCTACAAATACGTTTATCGCAACACCTCAGGAAACTGTTCTGAAAGGAAGCATTTTGAATGAAATTAAACCAGCCAATAGAAAAAGTGTATTAAAAAGAGAAAGAAAAATCAAAACCGCATTCCTGAAACTTTCACCTGTCATCTTTGTAAAAACTAAAATCTTTTTTGAGTCGTTTTCGGGATTTTCCGACTCGAAAAATCCCAAAAAACGATTAAAAAAAAATTTCAGTTGTTAAAAATCAAAACGAGAAACAAGTTTCAAACGGCAGGAATCGAACAGCGAGGGATGTAGCTGAGGAAAAGATTAGCAGGCTTTTTTCATTAGTCGAGCCGGTTTTTTTTTCCTCAACTGTCACGTCTTTGTTTTCCAGAGCAGTCTGAGCCAGTTGTAAGCTCTTTTTCAGCAGGTGAAACTAAAAGTATAGAGTAACACAGTATTTTCTTTTGTTATAGATCACACCCAAAGGTGCAGTATAACCCAATGTTTTATTTAGTTAAAGGCAACTAACATAGGTTGCACTTAAGGTGGCACACCCATGGGTGCAGTGTAACCCAGTGTTATATTTAGGTAAAGATAACTAACATAGGCTGCACTTTAGGTGGCACACCCATGGGTGCAGTGTAACCTAGTGTTTTATTTAGTTAAAGATAACTAATATAGACTGCACTTTAGGTGGCACACCCATGGGTGCAGTGTAACCCAATGTTTTATTTAGGTAAAGATAACTAACATAGGCTGCACTTTAGGTGGCATACCGATGGGTGCAGTGAAACCCAGTGTTTTATTTAGGTAAAGATAAGTAACATAGATGCCCTTTAGGTGGCACACCCATGGGTGCAGTGTAACCTAGTTTTTTCTTTAGTTAAAGGTAACTGACAGTGGCTGTACTTTAGGTGGCACACCCATTGGTGCAGTGTAACCCAGTGTTGTTTTTTGTGAAAGGTATCAAACATAGGCTGCGCTTTAGGTGGCACACTCATGGTTGCATTGTAACCTAGCGTTTTATTTAGTTAAAGATAACTAACACAGACTGTACTTTAGGTGGTATACCCATGAGTGCAGTGTAACCCTGTGTTTTATTTTGTGAAAGGTATCAAAGATAGGCTGCACTTCAGGTGGCACACTCATGGTTGCATTGTAACCCAGCGTTTTATTTAGTTAAAAATAACCAACAGAGGCTGTACTTTAGGTGGCACACCCATTGGTGCAGTGTAACCCAGTGTTTTATTTTGTGAAAGGTATCAAACATAGGCTGCACTTTAGGTGGCACACCCACATCCTCCCCCTGAAGTCTAAGTCGGTACAAACCAACGAGCCGCCCTGGGTCAATCAACAATTGAAGGGTCTCATTCACAGCCGCCAAAAGGCCCTCGCTCAAGGCGACCAGGAGCAGTACCGCACCCTACGAAACCGCGTTAATCGTGAGAGGAAAGTATGCCGTGCAAAGTTCTATAACTCCAAGGTTGAACATCTGAAGGACTGTAAACCCGCAGTTTGGTGGCGTGAGGTAAAGAAGCTCAGTGGTATGTCAGACGCAGCTTCTAGAGGCGTTAATCCAGCTACCCTCTACCAACATATTGATTGTGGTCAGAGAGGTTCGCCTCCAAGCACGATAGACATTGCTAACACCATCAACCAGGCGTTCTTGGCTCCTATGCGCGTCTTCACCCCCCTTTCACCTAACACCTCAACCAACTCTGACCAGGAGAGTGCTTTCCAGGTATCAGAATTCTCTGTTTTAAAGAAGCTATCCGCCTTAAATCCAACTAAGGCAACCGGTCCGGACGGAATCCCCGGTTGGCTTCTTAAAGAGAATGCAGATTTACTAGCACTGCCTGTGACTGATATCCTTAACTGTTCGTTTAAGGAAGCACGGTTGCCTCAGTCTTGGAAGGACGCTAACATCACTCCAGTACCAAAGCAGAACCCAATACACGATGTAAACAAACATCTACGTCCAATATCCCTAACTCCCGTGCTTTCTAAGGTTGCTGAAGATTTCGTCGTGGAGAGTTTCCTCAAGCCTGTTGTGTTGGCGAAAGTGGATGTACGGCAGTTTGGGACTGTGCCAGGTTCCAGTACGACACAAGCACTAATAAGCATGGTCCACTCATAGCTTAGTGCTACGGATGGGAACGGTGCAACTGTCAGAACCATCCTCTTTGACTTCCGCAAGGCGTTTGACCTTATTGACCACCAGATCCTAGTTCAGAAGCTCATTTCATACGATCTTCCAAGCGGAATAATTGACTGGATAGTGGACTTTCTGTCCTGTCGCCGACAACGTGTTAAACTTAGTCAGGACTGTTACTCGGAGTGGGGGGCCATCCCATCAGGGGTCCCACAGGGCACAAAACTTGGCCCCTGGTTATTTACTATTATGATAAACGACCTCATCATCCCGGGTACAGACATGTGGAAATATGTCGATGACTCCACTATTTCTGAAACAGTCATGAAGTCTGAGGTCAGCAAAGTCCAACAAGCGGTTGACGAACTCGCGACGCAAGCTTCTGCTGACAAGTTCCAATTAAATGAAACCAAGTGCAAGGAACTGCGCATAACATTCAGTCACTCTAGAAAGAACTTTGATCCAATTAAGGTTAATGATCAGGACTTAGAGTGTGTAGAGCAAGCAAAGATCTTAGGTTTGCAGATATCTTGCGATCTTACGTGGAATAATCACGTATCCGAAGTTGTAAAGAAAGTAAACAAGCGCCTGTATTTTTTGCGTCAGCTTAAGCGTGCACAGGTCAAGTCGGAGGAACTTTTGCTCTTCTATTTGACTTGTATTAGGCCTGTCACTGAATATGCATGCCCTGTTTATCATCATAGCCTCCCGCAATACCTTTCAGTAGATCTTGAGAGATGTCAAAGGCGAGCTTTACGTATTATCTATCCAGATTGTTCGTACAATGAGGCGCTTCTTTTGACTGGTCTAGTTCCCTTACACAACCGCCGCGAGTTCTTATGTGATAAGCTTTTTAATTCCATCCTGTCTAATCCCTCGCACAAGCTCTATAGCTTACTACCTCCCAAGAATGAGTGCGAAGTCAATTTAAGGAGTCAGCACTCTTTTACTACACGGCGCCTCCACACCATTCGTACTCGAAATAGTTTTATCCATCACTATGTCCATAAAGCAATGATGTAATATTGTTTTTCTCTTAATTATATATTTTTGTCTTTTTAAATTAGTTCTTCTTAGCCATGTATTTTTTGTAGTATATATTTTATTGTAAATCAAACGTAATTCAGCCTGTGGCTGCAAGGTTTTTGATAATAAACTATCTATCTATCTATCTATCTATCTATGGGTGCATTGTAACCCAGCGTTTTATTTAGTTAAAGACAACTAACATAGACTGTACTTTAGGTGGCATACCCATAAGTGCAGAGTAACCCAGTGTTTTATTTAGGTAGACGTAACTAACATAGGGTGCACTTTAGGTAGCACACCGATGGGTGCAGTGAAATCCAGTGTTTTATTTAGGTAAAGATAACTAACATAGATGCACTTTAGGTGGCACACCCACGGGTGCAGTGTAACTCGGTGTTTTATTGAGGTTAAGATAGACTGCACTTTAGGTGGCACATCCATGGGTGCAGTGTAACTCAGTGGTTTATTTGGGTAAAGATAACTAACATAGATGCACTTTAGGTGGCACACCCATGGGTGCAGTGTAACCCAGTGTTTTATTTAGTTAAAGATAACTAACATAGGCTGCACTTTAGGTGGCACACCCATGGGTGCAGTGTAACCCAGTGTTATATTTAGGTAAAGATAACTAACATAGGCTGCTCTTTAGGTGGCACATTGATGGGTGCAGTGTAACTTAGTGTTGCTCGTGAGTGACTGTAACCCAGTTTTTTCCAAAGAGTACTGCCCTTTAAGTAGTATAAAGACATGGAGACATTCTCTTCATGAAAATGAAATTTTTGTGAGGAAACATCTCCTCAAGTAGCATAGTAGCACATTGTTGTGAAATTAATGCATTTTTCCAAATGTATAGTACTTTTCAGAAGCTTTTTTCGATTCGATTGCACCATGACTATTTCTTTACCGCTACTCCTCTTGCATTATATTTATTTAAAGGGAGACTGTCACGGATTGACATACGCAGAAGCATACACTCTCTCCGAGACTTGTCACGCTCGACCGACATTATGTAAATATCAATGAGCTGAAGAATTCTGTATATATTTTGCATTTAAATCAAGTTTATCCAAAGCAAACACTCACGAAAGTGAATTTTCTTTTACTGAGGAACCTTCGGTGATCTTTTGTAAATATAAAAGTGCTTGTACGACGGAGCGCAAAGAAAATAGTTCTCGTGGGTGCCCGTGCAAAGGGAGAAACGTGCTGTGTACAGATGAATGCAAATGTGGAACAAGCAATAAACCTTGCAGAAACAGTGTATGCATATAAAGTTGAATACATGCATGAAAAGTTGTATACATTCACTCCTTTTGTGGCTTGAATGTCCAAAAAGCGTACGAAATAATTTGTGTATTGCTTTTAAATTTCTTCAGGATTCGAACGAGCAGTCGTCATCTGCCTATGAAAGCCGTAGAGTTCGCCTGAGGCTTGCCTACGATCCAGTTATAATGTGTAGTAGAATAAACGTCTGCCTCGCAAATGCTACAAATGTCTGTAATATCTGGCATTATTTTATTTCCCTATCAGCAGAATCGCTGTCACTGAGAGACTCAACCTGGATCAAATTTTGCCTGCAGCCACAACTTAAATGTCTTTTCTTCCACATAAGTACGCTTATGGTTTCTTAGCCACGCTTTCCTGTATTCCCCTCTGTCTTCAACCTTTCGTTTCCGCCCTGAGTTGATGCGTTTATCGCCATGTCCGGATCCTCCGCTAGACGCCATTTTGAATTTGTGAATACAACTTGAAAAAGCCAGGCTGACTTTTTCAAGTTTCGATCAGCTACACGAGCATGCGTAGACCGTGACTGTGTCCCTTTAAGTGAATAATTTTTATGACAGAAAATGTCCTTCTCTCAATAACATGGCGGAATGACACAATTTACACAAAAATATTACCTTGATACTTTCTGATAGGAAATATTAAATTTTTGACTAGCACAGTTGAGTCTCATTTTGTTTACCCGCCTAATCGATAAACGGACAAAATTGCTCCGATTTTGAGACGACATTACAGGTTTTTGGCAGCGACTGCCGAGAAACTGAATGTGCCGTGGAATCACAACCAATTACGAAAGATTGTTTCTCCCTTCTAGCAGTCATTACAAAGCCGTTTTTTCCTCTCAAAATTGGATGTAGTTCACACATCAAGGTTATAAATTGATAAAAGAAAATTATTTTCAATTATCCCGTTCTCAATAGGTTCTTATTCAAGTCAAATGGGTCCTAAACTTTTTCTCGTGACAGAATCATGGGGAAGAAGTTGATCTTCATTTTAATAAGGACTTACATAGTACTCCGTATCAAAATCGCTGAGATTTTAATTACTAAACTTTCAATGAAACTATTGTAAGATAATTCATTACTTGACGAGAGAGTTCCGCATTAAATGACTTCCGAAATTTATAGGCGGAAAAATTGTTTTTTTCTCTTTTTGGATTAGATTGAAGTTAGACATTTTACCTCACGTTTACAAAGAGAAAGTTTTAAAATCTCAAAAAGCGTCCGATTTATTTAGGAATTGTATTTTGAAATCAAATTTAATAAATTACGAAGGTTTCATAATCTTGTAAATGGGCGAACCCCTAGGGGAATATTCGCGGCAATTTCATGTTAGGGGCCGGTCATTTGGGTTTTTAAGGGGGGGGGGGGGGTGGTGGGTGATTTCTGGTTATCAAGAATTTTTTTCTTCTAGCAATCTGCTGTGCAGGATTTTTCATTCCAACTTTTTGGTACATTTTTTCTGTTACATTTTTTCTGTTACATTTGGGCTGTATGCAATTTTTTTCTTCCAACAAGCGCTTGCAGGAATTTTTTTTTTCAAAATCACCCTTCCCTCCCTCAAAAGTTGAATGGTCGGCCCCTTATTTGCATATTTTGTTACAGTGCCCACTTCACAAAATTTACACGTGGAAGTTCTCAGCTAAAGAAGTCTTCTCGTGGATAAAAAACATAAATCAAAATTAAAGAGGAGTCCTTGGGCAAAGGAAAAGAAAAAAGTATGCCTAAAGAAGAGAGAAATGGCACCATTTTGTCATGAAAAAACAGTCGTGGCACTCCTCTCCATGCTGGCATTTAAATTGCGAACAAAGAGGGTGCCATAAGATCTACATTTGTCGAACATAGGGTTAAAAAAGAAGTTTCCTTTACTGAATAAGCAATTACTGGCCTTGGTACAAAAACATGGGCAATCGCTTCGAATCGTATGAAATTATGAATAAACCTTCCCGAGGGAACTCATTTCAGCGATAAGGGTATTCCTTAAGCTGTCTTTTGATTCACTGTTTTGCTTGTCAGCAGTTTCTTCAGCTCTATCTTTTTTTCCGTGGGTTTTTCCTCTGCTAGCTTTGTCCATTACGTAGCGTTCAACAGAGTGAGATAAAAAAATAAAAAAAACCTGACTGCTGTGCGACACTTTTCCCGGGAAACTCTTGATCCATTGTCATTGACGCTAGGAGGTTTAGTCTTCCCATTAGTTCGCGGTTTTAGGAGACGAGATAATCTCTTGGTGAGGCGCCAGTTGTTTACAAACCTTGAGGAAGTAAAATCTCGCATTTGATTTTAAGAGGCTAGGAATACATCCACTTTGAGCGAATTTATAGGGTTTGTAGATTTGATCGATTTTCGTAAAATTTCGCCAAAATATTCCAGGAATAATGACGAACGAAAACGTGTCAGGGAATTTTGATAATTGAAATATTTTTCACGTGGTGTCCATTTACGCAACACGTTTTGCATATTTAACGCTGCTCCAACTTTGGATGCGGATATGTAGACAATCAATCAGAATATCGGAAAAGCCCGTCAAAGTTTTGTTGATTGATACCTTGTGAATAAGACTGTACAGCCATTTTGATCGTGCTGCGGGTTCCGACACCCGTTGAATTCAACAGAAGGACCCTCGGTCGTTTCACGCCTTACTAGCTTCTGACACTCCTTAAATGAAAAAAATGCCTAAATTATATTTTTGTCGTAAACTGCATTTATTAAGCTTTCTCTTGATGTGTAGTTTATTTTATTATATAGAAACTGATGAAATACCAAAATTTCTCCTTTTACTAAAAAATATCTTCACCACGCGCAGTGAAGATACTATTTTTATCTTTCACGTGTGAGGATATTGATGTGGCCATGGTTACCAACATAATTACCCAGTTACAATAGAGCTTCTCGCTCAGGCGCGCGGTCGGTTGATTTGAAATTTCATTAGTATCTATATAATAAACAGAACATTACATGGCCGCTTGGGGATACGAATTTTATCTTCTCGTGCTGAAAGTATCTCTCATGAGTGAGCGCAGCTCACTCGCAAGAGATACTTTCAGCACGAGAAGATAAAATTCGTATCCCCAAGCGGCCATGTAATATCCTCTATAAGGTTTTCTCGAAACTAGTGCGCGTACGAATTTTCCTCGAATGACACCCGCGAAGGTGTGAAGTAACTTTAAATTGCACACAACAACAACAACAACAACAGCAACATTTTTTATTCACACTATTCAGGTAGAAGAAAAAGAGCAAGAAGAAAAAAAAACAAAACAAGTATAGAAAAGTTAATAGTAGAAGATCTATAATTATATACACACATGATTTTTTAATTAGTGTGCAACAGCCAAAGAAACAAAGCTTTCGAGTTGGCTGCTGCTTACTTACAATTAAAAAAAGGAACGAAGAAAACAAATAATAATTATGACTAAATTAATAAAAGCGATATCGCACGAATTGCGAAGCGATGAGTGCAATACCAGTTTTCAAGGACAATTTGACGCGGAATCCACGAGTCAAGTGATGAATTTTCCTTGAATCGCATATTTGAATAAAGACAAGAAAAAAAAAAAAGAAAACTGCATTACTTGTGGCTGTTATGTATACGTAGATACGAAACAATATCGCTTAGCCTTGTTTTCAACTGGCAATTCCACGCAGAGCACCTCGCTTCGTTAACCAATCAGAATGCGAGATTTCATGCAAAGATGCAATTCTATCTGATATTTGGTCTGCTGACTTGGAAAAAGGTACACCTTAAATTTAACCTCAGCAATCTTAATAGAGGAAACATCAAGGCTAGGTCTCTCTGACGGCTTATCTCAGGTTGATCAATTCTCGACCCTGTCATAACAATCCAACAAAGACGATAGCGCCTCAAGCATTCTTCAGTACAATGAAATATATGAAGTTCATATATTTTGAACTGCGGTATTAGATACGTATGATGTACGATCCTCGCAGTAGATAGCGCTATTTAAGCAATAGCGAAAATCAGACCTGAAAAAAATCAGGCCTGTACGGGATTCGAACCACTGACCTCTGCGATACTAGTGCAGCGCTCTCACCAATTGAGCTAACAAGCCAACTGGGAGCAGGCCGTTAAGTTGATTCATAATAAACCCGTGAAAGGGTTTATTACGAATCAGGTTCAAGGTTCGAATTCCGTACAGGCCTGATTTTTTTCAGGTCTGATTTTCGCTATTGCTTAAATAGCGCTATCTACTGCGAGGATCGTGCATCACACGTATCTAATACCGCAGTTCAAAATATATGAACTTCATATATTTCATTGTACTGATTTATCACTTTCACGGGTTTATTACGAATCAACTTAACCGCCTGCTCCCAGTTGGCTTGTTAGCTCAATTGGTAAGAGCGCTGCACTAGTATCGCAGAGGTCAGTGGTTCGAATCCCGTACAGGCCTGATTTTTCTCAGGTTTGATTTTCGCTATTGCTTAAATAGCGCTATCTACTGCGAGGATCGTGCATCATACGTAACAAGCATTCTTCCTAATAAAAAAAATGTCACTGACAACGCTGTAGAGTCGTTCACTTACAACCTCAGGGGCTAAATAGCTTTGCCCTTCGTATTTCATAACGGTGCCGTTTCTGCGGTACAACGGAACAGATGAAACCTTAAGGCTCTTTCCAAAGTCTAGAAGAACTGGGCTGAATTCCCCACAGATTGAGGGCCGTTCTAGTACACATTGTTTCCTTTTATATCGTTATGAAGGTATCCTTTAGAATGCACGTGGTCTAAAGCACATCATATCTTTTGAAATATAGAAATACAGTTTGCTGTAGTTACAACGTTGTTATCGTCCTCTTGATGGAGAGTTAAACTTTCTTACTGGACACTTTGAAATTGAGTCGCAAGGCATAATGGTGAGGTCCTTGTAACAAAACCAAAAATCATGCGTACATTCGGATGGTCCCCCAAAGCAGAAGCAACCTTTGTTTCGTGGAGTAAATCTCTCCTTATTCTTTCTTTATCCTCTTCATTGTGGGTCATTCGCTAGACAATAATCTCGATGCCTCGATAGCGCCTGAGAAAACACACTCCAAGGCTTCCACTGTCAACTGGATTTTAGACAAGTATTCAATGTCTTCTGGCCTACGTTCTTTGGCTTCAAATTTGGATCCATTGATCGCTGTGGTTTTTTTTTCTTTTGCAATTAAAAAGGTTTGTTGACGTTTCTAGCGAGGTTTCTGCGAGACAATTGCGTCGGCACCAACCGCCATTTGAATCATCTTAGCAGCTCTTGAGCAACCACCCAAGTCCACGTTCTTCTCTCTGTTGCCTGGTTTAAGCGCGAGGAGACAGGGTTCTTGATATTTTTCGGCTCAAGATATTGGTTCGAAAGACGCAGCTTCTTTTCCTTAGCCACAGAAGTACATGGGACCTCGTCATTTGCTTCGTGGTTGAATTATTTTAGTTCAACATTTTTATTCGTTGAATTCGGCATTTGCTTCCCTTGTTTCCTCTTTCCCCTTCTTTTCTCTGTCTGTTTCTTTCTTCTGGAGTGTTTTTCGTGTTTTGATAACTCGCTCTTTTCGTTTTTCTTCATTTTCAAATTCCTTCACAAATTCCGTCATAATTATGCAGCTAACTGATCTATTTTCGAAATACAAATGAGCTCGAGATCGGTGTACTAGTATAAAACAAAGGCTATTTGATGTGCAAGAAATTCAATGCTCGTTTTAATGAGCTCGATGACATGTACAAGCCGGAGTTGCTCTTCAATCGTGTCTGGTTTGCTTTCAGTATGTGACATTCTTCTGTCAGAAGAACGTCGGGAAAAACACCTCATAAGGATCATACGTGACAACACCCGCCGCGCCTCGACTAACGCTTAAAAAGCTCTATACCATTCCTCACAATAAAATTATAAGGAATTGTATGGAGCTCTCCGGGATACTTGCAGTGTAAGCCCCATGTGTCTTCTCATGTGAGTGAAGCGGGGAGAGAGGGTTTTCGAAGGACTTCAGTTTGGGAATCACATGGTTTTCAGAGGGACTACAGGAGGTTTACAGGAGGGACTATTGAGAATTGACCGCCCTTGAGGGGGACCATATAAATAGCACAGAACCTTGTAGGAGCATTAGATTCCTTCCCTCCCCCCCCAGCGATAAATAATGACGGATGCCGAAACAGAATGTCTTGCTCGTTAAAGGTTAAGAAATCACATTTCCATTTTCAGTGTTTTTGGATAATAATCCTCAAGTGATGTACTAGATTTTATGTTTGTTTTATTTTGACTACGTTCTGACATGCCAACTTGTGTATGGATCATTGTCACACAATGCAGACACATTTAGAGGATCTGATTCTGTCGTAAGAGCTATTTTTTAGTTATGAATTTCGTTCGCTTTTAATATGTCAACTTACCATAGGGTAATTTTTATTTCAGGCTAGCCTTACATCCCTCTCCAGAAAAGCTTTTCTTCATGTAGATGCACTATCCGGCTTCAATAAACTACACGCGGCTGTATTTCATGGCGACTATGACACGTTTATGAAAGCTGCGATCCATCTTGGGAATTTTGTTCAAGACATGAATTTACTAAGAACAGGAAGCCAAGCAAAGGTATTTCCTGGAAAAACTGCGTTAGAAATTCTCTGGGCTCTGCAAAATAAAGGAGAAGGAAATCTTGATATAGAAACATTTTACGAAGAGCATGTTGAGAAGATCGATTCATTAACCGAGCTGCACTTATGTGACTGCAATAATGATGCTGAGAAGGCTGTGGAGATTGTTCTAAACGAGGGTGTGGATATAAACATACCAGGAAAATGCAACCGCACACCTTTGATGTGGGCGAGTATATCATCATCTGGTGACTTTATCAATACCCTCATTGATCTTGGAGCTGACGTAAATGCTCAGAGGACGGACAGCAAGGCTGCACCTTTGCATTTGGCAGCTTGGTACAACAACTACGTGGCCGTTGACATCCTTTTAAAGCATGGAGCCAATTTATGTCTTCCAAACATCCCTGAAAGGATGGGATTGCATAAGTTTGTAGATAGTGGATTCTTAAGCGTCTCCCGGCTACTAATAGATTCAGGATGTGACGTCAACCTGTGCAACACCAAGGGTCAAAGCCCGCTTTTTTTCGCCGTCAAAAATAAACAAAAATACATAGTCAAATGTTTACTGGAAAGCGAGGCTGATGTGAATCTGAAATATAAAGAGAATGCAAGTGATAGAATCTATCTCGTTCGTGGGACAGACGGGGGAAAACTATGCTGGCAATATGTCCTGGTAAAGAAAGCCTTAATGCCCTTGTTCTTAAGGCGGACTAATGGTGGTAGTCTTGACGTTGCCGACTTTGGACTCATCCTCACGAGTGGGTGGGGAAAGGATCCTCCAGAGAACGTACGGCAAAGTATCAATGAAATGGGTTATACCTTTCCTGACACACAAAGTCAGACAGTTCTTCATGTTGCTAGCAAAAGTGCTGGTCCCGACATTGTAGAGCTCATTGTGAAGTACAAAGCAGATATAAATGCATGTGATGAGGACGGATTCACACCTCTGCATTTTGCAGCGATGAATGGCAACATTCCAGTTGTTAAAAAGCTGGTTGAACTCAACGCCAATATTGACTTGAAAGTGGATGGAAAAGATGCAGCTGACTTGGCTCAAATGAACGAGGAAACAGAAATTGCAGAGTATTTTAAATCTAGAAGAAGCCTTCTCCAAATAGACTCGGAAAGTCATTCGGCAGAAAGTCAATCGGCGGAAAGTCATTCAGCGGAAAATCAATCGGAAGAAAGTCAACCGGCAGGAGGACAATCGATTTTAATAGGCGCCATTAAAGGTGCAGAACAAGGCTTAAAGTTCCTCGAACAGGGCTTAAAGTTCTTCGAAGAAAAATACAGTTAATTTATGCCGTTCATCATTATTTTGGACTTTTCAGAACACGATTTTTGTGTTACAAATGATCAGTGCAACTTTGATTTTTTGCAAGGGTAAACTGTGATCATGATATCATCGTGAAGATTTCAATTTATAACCGCATGGCACTATTATTTCCATCACCGTGTTACCCAAGTCATTTAATGAGTGAACATAAATTGACTTTCGACTGAGATAATGTATTGACTTTTTTTTAAAGAAACTTTGATTGGGACAGTGGAAATGACTGGCCGTGTGAAAATCGTGTGGTTATACGCTTTTACTTCGTACATAGTGAAAGGTTTTTACCCCAGTTATTTCACTTGCATATATGATCGATACAACAATCGATTCAACAGGTATTTTTATAATGTGATGTAGCCAGCAGGGATTCTAACACAATAGTTTCTCTTAGCACAGTTTTCAATCAATTGTAAGTAGCTTTTTTTTGAAAAAATAGCCTTAGAAGCTAAAAGAACAACAACAACAAAATATAGCCAAGCATGGAATCTAGTTGTTCACGATATGAGCCTAAGGCAACATACCAAAATATAGGCATGTGCTTTCCTATCACAATCCTTCTGTTTGTACACCGATGCAAACATTATAGCCAAAGAAAATCAGGTATAGAAAGCGGCTGAATGAAAATTAAGTGGTTTTACATTTATCTTTTGTACATATGTTGCATTTTTTTTACCCTGACTTGTCGAGGTCCTTATATGTATTGACACATCGACTGATTATATGATATGGGTATTTTAAAATTAGCAAATGGGGGTTCTAACAAAATTTAAAGCTGTTCTTCGCACAGCTTTAGATACAATTTCTTGAAGTAGTCTCTACACAGTCCGCTTAAACGCCAAAAAGAATGATACTGATGATACAAAACATAATACAAAGAGAAAAAACCATACTAGGCAAGGTTGGCAACATACAAATACGCCGATATGCGCCACCCTCCGAAAAATCCACAGTATCTGTATGCAACCGTCTTGAAAGTATTTGTTCACAGTACTTGTCAGCTCTGGTAAAACGAAAGAGGCTGATTGTTTTTTTTTCTTTACAAATAGATTAATTTTTTAGTATAACTTTTCAATGCTAAAATTTGTACGCTTATTAAAGTTCTCAGTCAGTATACCTTTTGCAGTGTTTGTAGCTGAGAAAACCTTTTAGAATGCGGACCTAAAGTCTTCGCAGTAGCCAATTTGAACAAAGAGAAACATCCAAGGGAACCAATCAGAACCCAAAGTAGATACGTGTTAAAGCCCTAAAGGGCGGGAAAACGGGAGCAACCGGCCAATTCGCGATTGGTTACGGTTTTGGTTCTGGTTGGACGGGATGTTGGCGAAAGTTTAATGAACAATCATAGAAATTGGTGTAATAAAACCGATTTCATTCTATGTAACCTTCCACACTCTAATTTAAACCAACATGGGGTAATTTAAGACAATTTAACCGTCAACCGTCAGATCGGAAAAAATTAACCGTCAATCGTTAAAGCAACCCCCCCTTCCTCCTCCCCCCATTACGTTTCACTTGTAAGCGTACCTCTTGGCTGAATGACAACTATGCTTCTCTGTGGTAGAACGTATGCCGGCCGCCCCACCAGGCCAGATATTAATGTACGTCACTACTTAATTAGTTACCGTCTGACAACGAAGAATAAAAGTAGTAAGATTTCACACATACGAAATGATTTTTTTTTTTATATTTTTGTGAATTTAGTATTTTTACTGGTCTGTATTTGCATTTTTAGTGACATGCATAAAATCCTCTACCCCCACTCCCCCACCCCTCTCCTCCCCTCCACCCGCACCCCTGGGCAATAAATGATGATGATGATGACTGGTTCTTTACTCGTATGAATATTTATGTTCCCGTGTCCAAATCTAAAACATCATATGTTATTCGTATGTCACTCGAGGTACTCGCGTGATTTTGAAAGCGGAAAACTGTTTTTTTTTTCAGATCGGAACGAACATGACACCGTCGTTAGCGCTGCATGTATCTGATAAATTCGAGTATCACGTCATTGCCTGATAGGGATCTTTTTATTTTTCTTATTCAGTCCCTTTTTCTTGGTATTTATAACACTTTTTAGGTTTGGGTTTGTTTATTCATTCCTACCTACACACAGAGTTATTCAAAGTCAATTCTTTTAGAGGGTATTTTCTGACTTGGCTTTGAATTGTCCAAGGCTCAAGTTTGTTGTTCAGAAAGGGACTTCCCCGTTGCAAGGGGTGTGTCTGACCTTGCAAGTCGTGGTAGCGGTACACTCTCTCATGTTTCACTCGCTATTTCTACACTTCATTAATTCCTCGGAGCCATTGGCGTATGAAGGAGCAGTGGTAGCTCGTGGATAAATGTTCAGACATCCAAGCAGTTTGTTTGCAGCTTCACTCTTTCCAGATGCATCTCATTTGTACTTGAATGTTAAGATAGGCTTAACAGCTCTTCCCAAGCTGTACTAAATAATGATACAACATAATTAAACCGAATTAAGTGTATCTTACCGGTAATAGTGCTTTGTACTCAGACGGAAAAAACCAACACTACCAGTCTCTATGAGGGCATTTCGTAAGGAATTGCTCCCATTTTGTGTCGAGATATCCTTGAAATCATAAACGAACAATGCTCAGTGGGCGCGAACGAAACAGCGCGATGTAGGCATTCGTCCAATTCATTCCTTCACTTCATTTGATATGTTTGGATGGTATACGGTCTGTTTGGGTTTAGAATAACTGTCTAAGGCAAAGCATTATTTTCTGAAAATTTTGTAAGAGCTGCTAGAAAAGACAAAACAGCCTTAATTTGCACAAGCTAAGCTAAGTAGAGAACGAATTTTAACAAACAACGCAAGTCAACTGCTTGCTTGCGAAGGACTTCCACGATCGCGAGACTTTCAATTTGAAATGAACGGCAGAGTATACATACTATGGCCTCATGTTATGATCATTCCAATCGAGCTACCTGATGAAAACAAAGCGTAGATTCAAAAGTTTAATCGCTGTTTGGTGAGGAAATACACGCTTTTCATAATGGCCGACGTTGCGCGCGCCTGGGAACGATTTTAACACGGAATCGAGGCCACCCAGTCATCCGTGCGTATGTAAGACAAAGAGACTATAGTGTTGAAAACAAAGCGTAGATTCAAAAGTTTAATTGCTGTTTGGTGAGGAAATGAAGCTGCCTTTTTTGTTATCCTTGAACCAAATGTAGAGAGGACTCTGTCGTGTGAACGTACTCCTTAAATCTCTTTACACGCTGGTTTCAAAACGCTAAAGTTAACGGAGGTTCAGTGGCCGAAGTGAGTAAATTGTTTTGAATTGAATCCTCGATCGCCAGTACCATTAACTTACTTTATTTAAAACTCCTTTACTGCGCAAAACTTCAATGCAGCCAATCTGCACCACCTTAAATCGATTCCTCGGTTCCGGCTTTTTTCGGATGATTCTGGAAGCAATAAGCCCCCAAAGTAGCATCTAGTTGTTTTCATTTAACTCAGCCGATGGAAATGTCAGATTCTGTTTGGCTTAGATTATAACTTTGCCAACTAGAGTATCTTACTGTTTTGAATGATCTTTATTAAGAATATCTTACCGAAGACGACCATTAAGCTGACATTATGGAAACAGGAGGGTCTGCAATTAATCCGGTCTGCAGAGCCCAACCCGCCCTTACATTATGCATTTAAGAGTCGACTTAACATAACATTTCAATAACATAATACAGTGAAAATGAAATCATTTCTACAGAAATTTGATATTTTTGGCTTATTTGCGTGACAGAAGGTGATCACTAGATGTGATTTCTTGTATAAACTGGATTGACTACTTTGTTTCATCCAAGGCCTCTCGCAAAGTCCCAGATATAAAAACGGTTGTTAATTTTTCGGTGCAGTGGGCCTCTCGTCTTGACTCCAAAGTAGGTGTAGTGTCGTCGTGTTACTCACGTGATTTTTAAGTTTCGAGATCGGCAACATCTGCGCTCACCTAATACATTCGAATATCACGTCAAGTTTTGAAACAGATAATTTCACTAGCTTTCCTATTTCAATCTAGTTTTCCTGGTATTCTTAACACTTTTAACGTTTGTGTTCGCTGAGTAACTCCTAATAAAACACTAAAGTATTTAAACTTAACCCTTTTTCGTGGATCACTTCCTGTGTTTGGCTTAAAGTACCGCTAGGCTCAAATTGAAAAAGGGAATTCCCCCTCACTTGGCTTGTATCTGACCGATAGATGACCTTTGGAATTGTAGCTATACACAAAGTCGCGGATTTTGCTCGCTTTTTCTACATTTATACAAATGTCGGTTTAGATCATAGCTTTGTCGATGAAGCACCTTCGTACTCGTTATTTATCTGCTGTACATTTCCAATTTCAATTAAGTGAAACCCTTTTTTAAAAGAATTTGTGCAACCATGAGTTTAAGTGCTGGCTTCATGTTTTGGATGAGAATTGAAGGAGCAAGCTACCGCTTTTACTTTTACTTTTAGGAGACGACTGAAAATAAAACTTCAATTACTACAACATAGAATACAGCGAGATTCTATTTTGGAACCTCTGGGAACCTCGCAATTTGTATGTGTTTAGTTGCCAGAGAGTTTGTTATTTTCGAAAGGTGCTCACGAGATGCGATTTCCTACTTGAGCTAAATTAAGTATCTTGTTTCGTGTCGCTTGAGAAACAAGGCAGGATTTAAAGCGTGTATCATTATTCATCCAAGATCTCTTTCAATACTCCCAGATAGCATTTGATCGTTGTTTTTGTGGTGCAGAGGGCTTCTCTCCTTGACTCTTCATCAAATGTAGTGTCGTCGTATGAATAAGAAATGGGGTAACCACGAGTGTGGAGTGCGTCTGCAGAATTATTATTTCCACACATGTTGATGTACGCAGACGGAAATACCCATTGTCATGCATCGATGTCAGCGGCTCCTATTTTATTGCCTACTAATAAAGAAAATAGTGTATTTTATGTTTATAAAGCATTTAAATTTGCACTCGTATTTTACATCCATGTATTTGCATTTTCTGTCAGGTTAGAGGCATGTATTCGTGTCTAGCCATCTGTGTCCGAAAGTTACTCGTCTCTAACTTAAGACATCGGTATGTTACTCCCATGTCACTCATGGTAATTGTGTGTCGTTTTAGTTCAAAATCGGCAACATGATACCTTTCCTGCTGCATGTACCTGATATGTTCGAATATGATGCCAATTTTTGATGCAGAAGATGTAACTACCATTCCCATTTCAATCTAGCTTTCCTGGTATTTTGTTGCACTTTTAAGTTTTTTTTTCGTTCAATAATTTCTAATAAAACACGAGGGTATCTCGACTTAACCCTATTTTGAGGGTCATTTCCTGCGTTGGACTTAAAAATTGCGCAAGGCTCAAATCTATTGTTCCACTGGTAAAGGCCGGGAATTCCCCGCTGCTAAGGGTATTCTTCACTATTAAACGACCTTTGAAATTGCGCACATTTGCCATTTCTGCACTCATTTTACGGTACGAACGTCTATGTTGGTGAGAAGAAGCAACTGGTTCTCATTTGTTCAAGCATCTGCCCGTCTGTTTACAGCTTTAAGCTTATCAAGATATATCTCACCTTTATTTGAATGTTAAGGTAAGCTCAACAGGTTTTCTCAGGCTGTCCTGTAAGATCAGTGCCAATTGGATCGAGGCGTATCTAAACTTAAACACATACGGAAACAGACAACCACTAGCAGTCGCTTACAGTGCATTTCCTCAGTTCGTAAACTGTTCCCATTTTGAGTTCAGAGTCAGGGGACTGCAGGGACTGCAGCTTCATGCTTCTCAGGGTTTTACAAACTGTCCTCTAAAATCTGTGCTAATTAACTGATGTGTATCTAACACTACCTTAGACTGAGACAGAATCATGAAAACACTACTCATTGCTTCACGATCATTTCGATGTTAATTGTTCCCATTTCGGGATCAGAGTCAACCTTAAGATCATGACAACAAAGCTAAATCGGTGCGAACGAACAGTACGATGTGAACTGTCCTTCAATTCATCCCATCATTTCATTTCGTTTATTTGGTATACACCCCATTTGGGTTAAGAATAACTTTTAAGATAAAACATTCATTTTCTGAACATTTAGTAAGAGTAAATAACTGTCAAGAGCTTCCGGAAGAGACAAACAGGCCTCAATTTACGGTAAGCTAAAAGGAATATATAATTCAATTGGACAGTAGATCACGAGACTTGCAATTTGAGATGCAGGCCAGCTTATGTATGTTATAATTGCATGTTATCATTTTTCCAATCGAGCTACCGAATGAAGGCAAAACCTACGAGATTCAAAAGTTGACTGCTTGGTTTGGAAATAAGGCTGTTTTTTTTTTCTTCTCATTATGCTTGAACTCAAATGCGCAGCAGACTCGGTCGTGATATGATCATACACCCTTCAATGCCTTTACAAGCTGGTTCCAAAACGTTTAAGTTGAGGGAGGTTGAATTGCTGCGATGGGTGAATAACAATCGAAGAAGAAAGGCGAGATAAACACAAAACTAAACTTTAGAGAAATTTCATGTCGAGCGAAAGCAAATATCAGTTTTGATTCCCTTTTTATTGGATTAAAGCTTTGTCAATAGTATTAGGTTACTTGATTTAAAACTCCTTTGCTGCGCGATCGAAATTGCGTTGTACCTAATCAGCGCCACATTACGTTTAAGTCCCCGTTTTTTGTTAAGGGTGATTTTAGAGGAAATACGTTATCGTAGTTGGCATTAAGCTGATTACTGATTTAGTGTATTCGTTTATCGATCTACCGAAAAAATCTCTGCTAAAAAAACACGTGTCGTGAAATATATACAACTAATTTGATCATAATGTAGAAACCGGAGAATCAAGATGAAATCATATACGATCTCTACAAACAAAACAAAACTCGTGAATAAATGTTACATAACAGTCGTGACGCGTGACTGTTCGTGACACTGTGTCAGTTGCGGTTGAAACTGCACCAGTTTGCTGAATGATAACCAAGCCTCCTTGTAGTCCTGTATACGCAAACTGCCCATGCTGAATGTACATCACCTGTTGATTGGTTACCGTCTAAACACATAAGTAAAAATGATAAATTTTATGCATACATTACGTGGATATTTTCATGCATCTAGTATTTAATTGGTATGTATCTGCATTTTCTATTGACACTAAAAGATTCACCGATCCCAACCACCTATCATTAAATAATGACCTTCCCTTACTCGTATGAATCGTTTGACTTCATTTGTTATTTTTAAGTCACTCGAACAACTCGCGTAATGTGAAATCCGCTTTCAACATCACGCGAGTTGTTCGGCTGATCTCCTCTTCATAGCGGAACATGATGTCGTCGTTGGTGCGCCGTTTATCGGATAAATTCGAATATGACGTCATTGTCTAATAGGGATCTTTTTTACTTTTCTAATTCAGTCTACTTTTCTTGGTTTTAATTCGTTTGTCTATTTCTATCCTAACATGAAGTTATCGAAAGTCACCTCATTTTTTAGGGTAACTTAACTCCTACCTTGCTTTGAATTATACAAGGCACAAATCTGTTGTTCACAAAGGGACTTTCCCGTTGCTAAGGGCGTATTGACCTTTCTATTCGTGGCACTGCATAATTGCTTATGTTTTACTCGCCATTTCCACACTTCAATACACGCACGAAGGTTTTGGCGTATGAAGAAGCAGTGGTAACTCGTGGATATTTGTTCAGGCAACCAAACCTTTTGTTTGCAGCTTCAAACTTATCAAGATATTTCTCAGTTTAACTTTTATTTTAAGGTAGGTTTGGCAGCTTTACCTAGGTCGTCGTGAAGATTCAAAACAACTTTAAGAGAAGCGTTTCTAGGAATGCCTTGTACATAGACAGAAACATACAAACACTACCAATCTCTAGAAGGGTATTTCGTAGTTAAATGTCCCCATTTTACAGCCAGAGTCATCTTTAAAATCGCGACACTGCTGCTCAGTCGGTGCGAACGAAATAGCACGATTAAGACTTTCGTCCAATTCATCCCGTTATTTCAGGTTTATTTCATTGAAATACGTTCCGTTTGCTTTAGAATAGTGTCTGAGACGATATTTTTTCCTTCCTGAACATTTTGTAGGAGTGAGTATCAGTCAGGAGCTGCAAGAAAATCCGAGAGGCCTCAATTTACGGTAAGCTAAAGAGAAAAGAGAAGTTAGTAAACAGTACATGACATCTGATGTCTTGCTCGTATAGTATTCAGATCACGAGAAATGCGATTTGAGATGAGCGCCATAGAATGTATCTCATAGCTTCATGTTATGATTGCTTCAATTGAGCAAGTGTCGAAGACGAAACTAAGATACAAAAGTTGTCTGTTCAGAACGGAAACTACTCACTTTTGTGGTGTCATTACGCTAATGGAAACAAAACGCACAGAATACTCAACATTTTGAATGAACAAAATAATAAATACATAAATCAAGTACAAAATGGTGAAATAAAGATACAGCGACTAGCGAGTGATCAGAAGTTGAAGAAACACGACTCAATTAACAAGAAACGAAAATTTGTAGTTGTATTTCATGTTTATTTAGCGAAGGTAAATATCAGTTTCGATTTCGTCTTGGATTGAAGATTCGTTGATGATGTAACATTCACTCACTCGATTTGAAACTGCCATGCATTCCACCTGAGGGAAACTCAATCATTACATATTAGTGCCACCTTAAATTTATGAGCTCGGTTCTTGTGTTGGATGATTTTAAAGGGAATAAGTAACCGGAGTTGCCATCTAAATGAACTGGAAAAACAGGAGGGTTTGTACAAATCCATTTTGCGATTTATCTTTGTACTTTGAGAAGGTAACTGAACATTACAGTGAAACCGGATGTTCTTTTGATATGAACCTTGCAAACCTCCGCCGCAACTTTGGTAATTTGATTGACAGTTTGAGTGGAGCAAGTTGCAACCCGCGCGAGCAAGTTGCAACCTGCGCGAGCAACTTGCTCGGTTTAATCGCACCTCGTGGTACTGACAGCAACAACAGTTTGAAACAACTGCGGGAAAATCAAGCGCTGTTAGGAACACATTCTTTATTTGACGTTTGATATTAGATGTTTGAGTACGGAGGGCCTTTTAGTTACGCGTGTGATATCACAAAGTCATTTCAATGTAAGGAAATGAAAGGCCCTTAACTTGTGTTACATGTCGTAAATCATTAAAGCGTCAAGTTTGTTTACAATTAGATAAGATTCAGCCGTCGCCTACGCAGACGCCCCTGTTTCTCGTGAAATTTCTTACTCAGAATAACAATGTTAAATGTAATGAAATTAATTTGAACAATTCTCTTAGGTGTTGTCTTTGTCAATGATGATTCATCGGTACATAATTAATAGAGGACTATGATCGGAAAAATGAACCCTTAATATTAATGGATCAAATCCAGCCATGAAGATGATGTAGTCTAGTGTTTTTCTGAGGTTTTCTTCACTGAGCGACTCTTCAGGGCAGACAGAAAGTTTTTTGTAAGTGAAGTTTAAGTCCTTCCTCAAAATGTCGCTGATTCAGTAGAACGAGATGGAACATTGGCAACCGTACATATTCCGCTTCCAACAAGACCTTCCCTGATTTCCGAATTGTATGTACCAGGGTTATTAGGTTACAATATTTTACAAATTCTACGACATCAGGGCTAGAAACTGTTCGTTCCTCCCAACCAGGTTTACCGGGAAAATACGTTCCGCACTGCAGAAAGTTAGTCACAATGTTCGATACAGTTTGTGGCGCTAATCCAACAACTTCGGCAATTTGTGCCTGTTTCACACCAGATGACCATAAAGCAATTATTTGTTCCCTTTTTTCAACCGGAGTGGTACGATTATGATGTAAGTAAGCCATAAAAGCCACAAAATTCGCAATTCGCTCATCAAATAAAATTGTAACCCGGCGCCAAAACATGAGTAGCGAATTGCTCACGAGGTTGCAACTTGCTCCAATCAAACTGTCAATCGAATCACCAATGTTGCGGCGGAAGTTTGCTAGATTGATATCAAAAGAACATCCGGTTTCACTGCATCGGCATTGAACTCATTCCTACTTTAGAACCTCCAGGAACCTCTTTATTTGTTTGTGTTTAGTCGCTGCAAAGTTTGTAAAATTTGGCTTATTTGCATGATCGAAATGTGCTCACGACACGTGCTTTCAAGAGTGAACTTAGGTAGTCACGCTATTTTATGTCATATTACTGGGACTAAACACGGCAACATTTAAAACGCGAGAAAATAATCAGGAACTTTTTTGTCCAATAATATATGTTAGAACGAGAAATTGCTGCCGATCTACTCTTTCACAGTTCGGTGTTACTCTGTTTGCTCGAATTGGAATTTCTCCGGAGCTGCTACGCGTGTTCAAAGTCAAGACTCCGGAAAGATAATTTATACATTTTTTGGATCGTTTCAAGAAGTACTCCATGTTTGCTCTAACACCCGCTCGATACCGTCACTAAGGCGAAAAATGTGAATAAAATGGAACATTGCGAGGGTAAGTGAAAACAAAAGTGGGAAATCTTGAAGAAGTAAATGCTGAGTTTTACCACCAAGGGAAACGACATGTGGCATTTCGTTGAGCAATCGTTTTACTTAAGCTTGTCATTTTATACCGCGACAACTCTCACAATAACATAGGCTGTTTTTTTAATTTGTTTTGTTTTCGTCACATCCTAGACTTTTCATTTACTAGAGAAGTCTCTAGATGGGAACTGCACGCAAAATAGCAGTGTTATGTATTCTGAAAATTGTCGGAAAAGTGACGTCAGCCTTGTAACCTCGCAACGCGAAACCAAGGGTGGTCTTTAAGATATTGTGGGTTTGTAAAAAGAATAGGCTAAGATCGACGCGATACGAAGCGTGTGACGACTAGAATAAAGATAGGGAAAAAAAACTACGCGAGTGACTAGTGTTGCTATACTGGGATTTCCAACACTAACTGGCACCTCCGACGGGACTGAGATCGAGACATGGAACTGGAGGCACTACAGAAGGATTTGGACGCAAAACTCAAGCTTTTGGCGTACAAGCAAGAAAATGGAAAGGGCATTGTGGACAAGGCAAACGCGACAACTATTGGGAGACACCGTGACGCGTTGGTGTGTTTAGCAAAAGAAGCAGACGAGATCAAATTAAAGATCGAAGAGAAGAAGATTGCAAAGGGTGAGCAAATGGACGAGGTATGTGCATGGAGCAATGAAATAGACAAAGTTATTGAGGGTGTAGACGCGGAGATCGAATACCTTGGGAAGTGTTTGGGGGAGGTGAAGAAAAAATCGCAAATGGCCGAAAAAGAAAGCGAGAAAGCGACAATCGCGAAGGAGAGAGAGGAACAACTCACGTTTGAAAAGGCACAATGGGAAATGAAGCTTGATTACGAAAAAAAATCAGAAGAATTAGGTAACAAAAAAGGGAAAGGGTTATCAGGCAATTCCGGAATGCACGCCCAGTTGCCAAAGCTATCAATAACGAAGTTTGATGGGTCCTTCGAACAATGGCTCTCTTTTTGGAACAAATTTTCCGCGGAAATAGACGCGACAGATCTGTCAGCAGTGACAAAGTTCGCTTATCTAAAGGAACTCCTTGTTACAAAGGTACGAGCGGACATAGATGGACTCCCGTTCAATCTTGAGGGGTACGAAAGGGCGAAGGCCATCCTAAAATCGGAGTACGGAAAAACATCAGAAATTGTAAACGCATATGTAAACAACATCATGGGTTTGCCTACCATCACAAGCGCCAGTCCAAAAGAAATTAATGAGTTTTACAAAAAGCTTCTGTTCAATGTACAAAGCTTAGAGACGCTCGGGAAGTTGCGTGCAGTCTCCGGAAATGTGACGGCGGTGTTAGACAAACTGAAAGGAATAAAGGGAGACTTAGTCCGGGGACACGAAGATTGGCGAGACTGGGATTTCGCTAAACTGATTCAGGCAATTAAAAGTTGGAGAGACATAAATTCAGAAGGAGAGGAAAGCGAAGGTGCGAGTTTGTCCAAGAGGAAGAATGATCGCAACGACTGGAATGCACGCGTTCCGCCGCCACGCGGAAGGTCTTATCAGGTCCAACAACAAGCAAATGGAAGACAGATCCGCGGGTGCGTCTATTGCGATGACACGAACCACACATCCGTTAATTGCACCAAAGTTGTCGCGGTCGGAGACCGCAAACGAATTCTGAGCCAAACACAGTTGTGTTTTAATTGTACAAGTGACAAACACAGAGCAGACAGCTGTAGAAGCCGCGGGTGTCATAACTGTCAACGCAGACATCACACGTCAATATGTGATCACCCACCAAGCGGTCACACAACGAGGGGAAGATTTATGACAGCACAAAACAAAGGAACAGAGAGAGTCGTGTATCCCGTTGTTGTCGTAGAAGTAAATGGAATCAAGTGCCGCGCACTCCTAGACACTGGGGCAGGCAGCTCATACGCGTCGTCAGCTATCCTTGAACACCTGGGAAACAAACCGCTACGAGAAGAATTCAAGCGCATAGAGACGATGCTTGGGTCAACAAACAAGGTCATCGGAGTTCATAGCGTGACGATTGGCAGTCTTAATGGAAAATTCCGATTGGAAACGGAAGTCACCAGAGTGGACCGTAGTACATTGCTATCACTTGACAACCCAGGATATGCTGGGATACTGTACCGAGACGCATGTGATTTGAAAGTCGGATGGGATGCTCAACTTCCTGGTCAACTGGGAACCAAGTGGTCAAGATGGGAAGCACAGCTACCAGTGAGCATTTCCGTACCCAGAGCCATACCTCAACACTTTGAAGAGATCAGCAACATTGAGCTACATTGTTTCGGCGACGCAAGCGGACAAGGCGTTTCTGCGGCAGTGTACGGTGTCATATCTCAACCATCCGGTGATAGTGTTGGGCTGATAGCAGCCAAAGCTAGACTGGCGAAGCAAGGCTTCACCATCCCCCGCCTCGAGTTGGTCTGTGGTCACATGGCGACCAATCTCATTGTGAACGTTAAGGAAGCATTAGAGGGTTTCCCAGTTGGAAATATGTTCTGCTGGTTGGACAGCAGCGCTGCGTTACATTGGATCAAGGGAGCAGGGAGTTACAAGCAGTTCGTAAGCAATAGAGTGCAGAAAATCCAGCAACACCCAGAAGTAAACTGGCGTCATGTGGGTACAAAGGACAACCCAGCTGACCTTGGCAGTCGGAGCGGAAGCGTGGAAAATGAAGAGCTATGGTGGAGAGGGCCTGAGTGGCTACTAGACCGAGAGCGATGACCAGCCGATATTAAGACAACGGCCACACCAGACAGTCAGGCGGAAGCAAAAGTGATACGGGAAGTATTCGCTGTAGCACAAGCTAAGACAGACATCCTAGACGCCTTGCTGATCAAGCTCAACTTATGGAAAACCCTAAGGGTTTGTGCGTGGGTGACTCGTTTCATGCATAACCTACGGAGCGAAAAGACGAGAAGATCTAAGGGACCACTCACGACAGAGGAGATCGAGATGCAGCGACACCTGTGGCTAAAGCGAGCACAGGTGAATTTGAAGAGAGACGAGCGGTTCGAAGATCATTGTGTTCAGCTGAACAATAAATACTACTAATAATAATAATTTAATATTTATATTGCGCAAATAAACATGTGGATATGATCAAATGCGCATCACAACACTTTTCGGGGGACTTTGGCCGGACTGCATCAGCAGTTTACAAACAATCGAAGGAAACTTATTTGAAGATGTCCCCTCCCCCCTCAATTCCCAGTAAAGAGGCCAGACCACATCACAGTAATCTGGTGAGTGGGTTCTTTAACGTCCCCTGCCTCACCAAATTAACTAATTAATAGATGCAGGAGACGGGACCGACGGTTTATTCGTTCTTATCCGAGAAGACTAGAATGTCTATCTATTTCTTGATCTTATAGAAAGGTAGCGCATTCTCCTCATTTATTTTAAGACCTTGAGTGTTGGTCCGGCCGGGGCTTGAACCATCGACATCGACCTCCCGCACAACAGTCCAGCGCTCTAACTAATTGAGCTAACCGGGAGGCGGTCATGATTTTTTTTAATCAAATATCTGATGTGCTTGTAAAAAGTGAAAAGTGGCAGGTAATTTTTTGGAACTGAGAAGCTTCGGGAAACTTATGGTCACCGCTCGATAACAGGGTCTATCGCCTTTTTTTCTGGGAAAGGAATTAATTGAGAGCGGCACTGGGAAAGACATTCTTTTGTGTTTATTACAACCCCCTGAGTGAAATAACGGCCACTACTCTTAGAAAATTGTGCCACGTTTAACTTTAATGTAGTCAAATGAATCTCCAGTAAACGCTTAGTTAATTATCTTGTTATGGCCTTCAGTAAAGCGTGCAAGAAAAGAAGTATGAGTTATTGTCCTTGCCATGAAAAGATTTCCTGTACCTGAACAAAGGTGATATTCTGATCGAAACATGCTTATCAAGAAAGATTTTGTTTTAGCACGATTTGTTCCTCATCCAGTGGCCTTGAACGGAGTATGTCTTTGCTTCGTTTGCCATCGTTATAGGTCAAGTCTTAATTTTATTTATGGCCAAAATCCCTCCTTTATTTGCTGTCTGAATATAATTTAGGCAAATTGGCCTTTGACATTTGATGCAATTGCGATTCAATACTCTTTGTGTAACCTTAAAATATAATGTAATGTAAATATAAGAGAAAAATCGAGTTTCCAGATGGGATTTGAACCCACGACCCTCCGTGATCTAGTCGGATGCTCTAACCACTGAGCTACAGGAGACTCTCTGGTGAGCAAGGGTCAGTTAGTGGGTATTGACTGGAACCGCATCACGCGGCTACACAGCCAAACAACAGCTAGCGCATAGAAGCTCACTAACAGCATCACGCTGTCACATCAAAGCATCACATGCATTAATTGACCCTTGCTCACCAGAGAGTCTCCTGTAGCTCAGTGGTTAGAGCATCCGACTAGATCACGGAGGGTCGTGGGTTCAAATCCCATCTGGAAACTCGATTTTTCTCTTATATTAAAAGTTGTTTATTTCATCCTTAAATGTAAATATAATGTAAATATAATGCAACCCTCAGTTTCTTTGTTTGTTTTCAAATTATGAAAACTTTCTGCCTTGACTTCGTTTGGTTAAAACCTACAGAACATCAGTTTGCCGATGTTTTTTAAATTTTGTATTTTTCAGATCCTATCCAGAGTTCAGTTCCCTGAGCAGCAAACTTTGTCACCATGGATATCCTCAGCAACGATAAAAGATGGCTTGTGACTCTTGTTGCCTCAAATAAGGTCGTGGCCCCAGTTTTACAGGATATCGTAAAACAAGGAATGGACAAGCTGTATGTTACCCTGGATAATTACCTTAGAGGACTAGTGCCCCTATGCAGTCTACCAACACTGACCTACGCGGATGTTTGCCGTCTGGCAGCCACTCCAAATCTGGCTTCTTCTCTGAAAGACTTGAATTTTGGAAATATTAACAACAATTCTGGTATCCATGGTAAGACCAAAGGGGTCTACAACTACAATGTAAGCAGTCCAGTTGATCTTGCTAAGCTGTACCTCCCATACTACCTTGCGGTATTCTCGGCATTCGACAAATCTATGGATTTGAGTGCCGCTCTTAGACTTTTGGGATATAGGAAGTATCCCATACAAGTATTCGGGTCAACTGATCCCTTGCACGATATTCAGTCACTGGCAGATGATGTTAGAAAGAATGTTAGGAATCGGGGAAGTCATTTTAACGAGAGTGACTGGACCCAAATCGTTTTTGACCAATGCTTTGACAAGTTGAAGGCTCTGCTACAATGTCTGCCCCTGCTTCCCGAAAAGAAGGAGCTTTTGGATCACCTTTCTGCATGGAAAACAGATGGTAATAAAGACTTCTATAGAAGTATTTTGTAACCCTTCAACTAATAGCTTGTTGATTATATAAACTCTCCAAGTCGAATTTAAGAGAGAGTACAGAAGTGGCTTTCCAAGGGTAACATTTCCTTTCCGGAAATTTGAAAACATGAAATGTTTTTGGCTACATTTCCAGTATTTTAGGAGAAAACGTTACCGCTCAGCAGTCAAACTCAGCCCAAACTTTCAGGTCAATAGAAACATCGCTCCAACCCTGTTCGTACTCAGGGCATTTGCATTGACTACTTTTCATCCATAGGGTACATACTCTCTGGCAGGGTATATGCCTGGCTTCCATTCGTGACTCACTGAATATGTTTTTGATCGTTTATCCTTCCAAAATGTCATCATATCAAGCTTAACCGACAGCGGTTTCTATGTTGTTTTCATTCACTTCCCAACTGAGACAAATCTTCACTTCAGAGGTTTTCCCTGTGTCAACCTGGTCGTTGGAAATAAGTAAGCGTAACAAGATACTCAAAGGAGCCTGCTACACTGATATGAAGTAGAAAATTTTTTATTCATTGTTCAGGTGTCACATCTACAGTGAAATCATAAGAGAGTTCTTTCACTATTAATATCCCTTTTTGTGTGATCATCATTTTTAGGTTTCAAGTGGATTGTTGATAATGATGTCAAAGTCTTACTGGAAAAGTTTCAAAGCGTCAAACTTGCTTCAATTAATGACAAATTGGATGACATACCAACTAAGGATGAGAACGAAAGAGTGATAACCAAGCTGTTTTCCTTTCACACCAGTATGATGGACAGATTAGATAGAATGGAATCCTTAATTCGATTAGTTAATCGCAGGCTAGATGGTAAGTTTATAAACCAAGACTGGTTGCAATTGGTGAAATTCCAGTGGAAAAATATGAGAGGGGGTACTCTTCCGGTCGCTCACCATTTCACCCGCAGAAGCGTGTAAATTTTCCAGCAGCACTCGCGAGTGAGTCGGGGGCCACGCGGCTAGATGTACTGTAATACGTTGTCATTGTTGTATTGCAAAAGTGTGCAGTTTTGCTGATTGGATACGTCAGTATTGTTGACACGTACGCAAGTAAGAGTCCTGGAGCATAAATTGTTCCGAACTGGCAGTCACCTTGTTTGTTTTATTATTATTTTTGACAGTAAGGCTTCACGCAGAATTTCTATAATGCACTTTTAATTTTGAACTTGGTTGCATTTGTAAATTTATGCAGGCATCAGCGTCAGTGCTCTAAATCAAGAAAGTAGCAAGAGTGTTCTCTGTACAGAATCTAGCGTTTTATCTGCAAACGCAAGTTACACAGGATTACGCCAAATGAGGGATAAGGTAACGTAATCTAGTACCTATGATGTTGGAAATTTTTCCGAATAAAATTGTTGGAATCTGTTGACGCTAAACTCGCTATTCCTCCTGCAGGACCAGAACCTAGAATCGACCTGCAAGATGAGAGCTGAAAATGCAAGAGTAAGTCAGTTATTAAATTGATTGAAAGTTCTATGATGTTTTTCTTTTATCATGAAGACGCTTAAAAACCTTCGTTTTTTCATCCATTTACTCGTGACCGTCATACATCTCTTGACTGCGTATTTTCATAAATTAGTTTACAAATTAACATGTTCATATGATGGTTCGGCTAAGTTAAAACTGATCTAACACAAAAACTTCCATTACGATAGGCTGCAAAAAAGAACTCATCTTTCAAGTATGGAAATACTTTGTAAATAAATTGATTTGTGTATATCTTTTTCGTATGCAGTAACTGTGTAAATGCCAAGATCCTAAGGTTACGTCTTACTCAGCAACTTAACAATTACAGGGGTAGCGATGTGCGAAGCGATAGACCATCTGAACTCAGCTTGTAAAATAATTGCACACGTTTGATTATAGTTCAAAGTTCGTAGTCGCGACAGAGAGTAGAACTAGGTAGTGCAGTCTAGTGTAGTGCAGCCTATCGTTGTGCAGCATATCGTTGTGCAGGCTCGAACTGAAAACGATAATTGCATACATTTCAGCTAAGATAGCATTGGCTACATAGTCACATTACAGACAATTAACCGGTGCTTAACAAAGCGAAAAAGACGAGTCAGAGAAAACTGATAGACAATATTGGTTTCGTAGCGTGACAACACCTCGACCTTAAAAGACTAGTCATTTGGCGATAAAGACAATTAAGGTACTTAAACTTACTTTGGTGACGACTCGCACAGATGATAGCAGAAAGTATCGCACGTGCGTTTTGAAACTTTGTACGTTTCTTAGCCGTCCTTTGCAAAACTACAACCTGAAATCACCAAAATTTGCGTCCTCTGCGAAGCGAGACCGCGACGTCTTCCATGGCGTTGCCGTCCTGACTTCTTAAAGTCCCTCTTACTGACTAGTACGGTTATTACGAGTTGCCTTTTAAACCACACGCATACGTGATTACATGTTGGGGCGTTAGTTGAAAAAAGTAACCCTACATTTTTGGAGTGTTAATTCATTTCCTAAAAACACGAATTTAGCCTCGAGAAGCATGAATCTGCAAATTCCTAATTAATGCGTGGTACATCTGAGCACGTTTAACTGAACTTGACTAGAGCTATCGATTGTTACTGAAAAATGTCGTAAAAGCAGGGGGCGTTTTAAAACTAATAAACTGTACTCAAATATTTCTTCTTTTATGACCTACTATCATAAATCTGTTGTGCAAGTCGCCCAACTTCAACTGCGATATTTGGAGATCTTATCTCCTTAAAACATATACTTCAGTTCCTGATAATAGATACATACTCTGCTCTTTTACACTTGAGCTACATTCCAAAAAGCCCTCATACTAATCAACATTAATTTGTAAGTGTAACGATGCATTCACGATGAGTGTTTTACTAGCGATGTGCTAAAAAGAAAACCCGTTTTTACAGCTATCAAGAGAAACACTACACAGAGCTGCAATCGGCGGTCGATGTGATGTTGTTCGTTCACTTCTTGGATTTGGTGAATATGTGGACAAGATGGATAAGGTTGCTCGCTTGATGATTTTACGTTTAAATGTGTCTGTTCTTTCTATTCCATTCTTTTCTAAAAAAGATAAGTATATAACCTTTAACTGATGCATTGCTTTAATTTCTCAGTTTGGTTTGACGCCTCTTCACCTTGCCGCATGGTATGGGCAAACAGCTGTTGCAGAGCTCTTGTTAATGCACGGTGCAAATGTCAATGCCGCAGATAGGGTAAGTTGGTGACCAATCGTGTTTGTGTTTTGGCAATACGTCACATATATAAATAAAAAATTTCAGGCAAGCGATCTGATACTCCATAGTCTGCTTTAAGCTCTCGAAATTTTTCTTCAATAAATCGTTTCGCGCGCCCAGGAATGCTGATCCTATTGAGGGAATTGGTATAATTTTGACCTTTGAGAACTTTTTCCCTTTCAGTTTCAAAAAACAGCGGTACAAAAAGCTGAACGGAACAATCACCGATCCATTGTTGAGCTGCTTCTGAGGAATAATGCAATTCCCATTTACAATCAACCGGTATGGTGAAGATTGTATTCCATCTTCCTTCATGACTTGTAACTACATAAAACATCTTTCCATACACAGCTCAAGATCGGGTTAAGACTTACATCAAGATTTAGCAAAAGCGTCTTTTCATTAAGGATGTTTGCTACCAGTTCGTATGTTTGGTGCACGTCTTCGTATTTATGGTCTAAGCATTTTTTCTGTTACTACCAGCCAAGAGTGCATACGTTGTTTTGTCCCATGTGCGTAGTTTGGTCCATCTCCTGGCCACCATCTCCTCTTCCTCTTTACAGACGTAATATTAATGGTACCATTTGTAGCTGATCATTTCCGGTTGTGTTCACCTAAGCTTCTATTGTCCAATTATGTCACATTTATTGTTTCACATGGTTACCATCTATCACACCTTAAAAGGGATTATGTTTCAACACCACGCATGCACATATAGAACGCAGAAAATGCAAGCACCAATGGGCCTTTGATAGCCTTTTATATGACTCACAGAATCTAAACAGAGGATAATCTATATGTCTTTCAAAATTATTCAAAGTCTATTACAGCTTTGCCATTTCAATCCTTAATGGTGTGCTAGCTTTTTATCAATAAAAAAAAATCTGCATGATCTGAATGGATTAATGATGTACTAAGGGCTATAACGTATTTTTCATTTCAGCTCAGCCTAATGTCCCTTTCGCGAAAAGCTTTTCTGCACGTAGATGCACGATCCGGTTTCAATCGACTTCAGGCAGCTGTATTTCATGGCGATTATCGAACGGTTTTAAAAGCTCATGCCCTTCTTGATAATTATGTTCAAGACATGAACTTAAAAAAAACAGGAAGTCGAGCAAAGGTTTTTCCTGGGAGAACCGCATCAGAAATTATTTCAGCTCTGCGAAAAAAGGGAGAAGGAAATGTTGATATAGAAAAACTGTACGTAGAGAGCGTTGAGAAGGTCGATACATTAATTGAGTTGCACTTAAGTAAATGTAACAATGATGCAGAGAAGGCTGTGGAGATTGTTTTAAACGAGGGTGTAGATATAAATATACCAGGAAAAAGCAACCGTACACCTTTGTTGTGGGCAAGTCCATCAGCCTCTGGTGAGTTTATCCAGACCCTCATTGATCTTGGAGCTGACGTAAATGCTCAGAGGACAGACGATAAGGTTACACCTTTGTATTTGGCAGCTTCTTGGAACAACTACATGGCTGTTGACATCCTTTTAAAGCATGGAGCCAGTGTGAATCTTCCTAATATCTATGAAGAGACGGTTTTACATGAGTGTGCAGACAAAGGATTCTTAAGCGTCTCCCGGTTACTAATTGATTCAGGACACGACATCAACTTGAGAAACAACAGAGGCCAAACCCCGCTTTACTTAGCCGTCAAAAATAAACACAAATACATAGTCAAATGTTTACTTGAAAGGGAAGCTGATGTGAATATGAAATGCAAGGAGAATGAAAGTGATAGAATTTATCTTGTTCGTGGGACGGACAGGGGAAAACGAGCCTGGCTTCATGTTCTTGTAGAGAAAGCTCTTTTGCCCCTGTTCTTGAGGAAGACCCAAGCTGGAAATCTCAACGTTGCCGACTTTGGAGTCGTCCTCAAGATTGGATGGGGAAACGATCCTCCAGAGAATGTACGGCAAAGTATCCGTGAAATGGGTGACACCTTTCCTGACACACAAAGTCAGACAGTTCTTCATGTTGCTAGCAAAAGTGCTGGTCCCGACATTGTAGAGCTAATTGTGAAGTACAAAGCAGATATAAACGCATTTGATATGGACGGATTCACACCTCTCCATTTGGCAGCGATAAATGGTAACATTCCAGTTGTTAAAAAGCTGGTTGAATTCAACGCCGATATTGACTTGAAAGTGGATGGAAAAGATGCAGCTGACTTGGCTCAAATGAACGAGGAAACAGAAATTGAGGAGTATCTTAAATCTAGAAGAAGCCTTTCCCAAAGAGACTCGGAAAGTCATTCGGCAGAAAGTCAATTGGTGGAAAGTCATTCAGCGGAAAATCAATCGGAAGAAAGTCAATGGGTAGAAGGAAAATTGATTTTAAGAGGCGCCATTAAAGGTGCAAAACAAGGCTTAAAGTTCCTCGAACAGGGCTTAAAGTTGTTCGAAGAAAAATACGGTTAATTTATGCCGTTCATCATTATTTTGGACTTTTCAGAACACGATTTTTGTTTTACAAATGATCAGAGCAACTTTGATTTTTCTTGTTTGCAAGGGTAAACTGTGGTCATGTGATCATCGTGAAGATTTCAATTTATAATCGCATGGCACTATTATTTCCATCACTGTGTTACCTAAGTCATTTAATGAGTGAACGTAAATTGACTTTAGACCGAGATAATGTATTGACTTTTTTTTAAAGAAACTTTGATTGGGACAGTGGAAATGACCGGCCGTGTGAAAATCGTGTGGTTATGCACTTTTACTTCGTACACAGTGAAAGGTTTTTACTCCAACTATTTCACCTGCATATATGATCGATACAACAATCGATTCAAAAAGTATTTTTATAATGTAATGTATCCAGCAGGGATTGTAGCACAATAGTTTTTCTTAGTACAGTTTTCAATCAATTGTAAGTAGCTTTTTTTTGAAAAAATAGCCTTAGAAGCTAAAAAAAAAAAAAAACAACAAAATAAAGCCAAGCATGGAATCTAGTTGTTCACGATGTGAACCTAAGGCAACATACCAAAATATAGGCATGTATTTCCCTATCACAATCCTTCTGTTTGTACACGGATGCAAATATTATAGCCAAAGAAAATCAGGTATACAAAGCGGCTGAATGAAAATTAAGTGGTTTTACATTTATCTTTTGTACATATGTTGCATTTTTTTTACCTGATTTTTCAAAGTCCTTATATGTATTGCCACATCGACTGATTATATGATATGAGTATCATATAAAATTACCAAATGGGGGTTCTAACAAAATTTAAAGCTGTTCTTCGCACAGCTTTAAATTTCTTGAAGTAGCCTCTACACAGTCTTAAACGCCAAAAAGAATGATACTGATGATACCAAAAATAATACAAAGAGAAAAAAACCATACTAGGCAAGGTTGGCAACATACAAATACGCCGATATGCGCCACCCTCCGAAAAATCCACAGTATCTGTATACAACACTTGAAGGTATTTGTTCACAGTACTTGTCAGTTCTGGTAAAACGAAAGAGGCTGATTGTTTTTTTTTTCTTTACACATAGATTAATTTTTGAGTATAACTTTTCAATGCTAAAATTTGTACGCTTATTAAAGTTTTCAGTCAGTATACCTTTTGCGGTCTTTGTGGCTGAGAAAACTTTTTTTAGAATGCGGACCTAAAGTCTTCGCAGTAGCCAATTTGAACAAAGAGAAACATCCAAGGGAACCAATCAGAACCCAAAGTAGATACGTGTTAAAGCCCTAAAGGGCGGGAAAAGGCGAGTAACCGGCCAATTCGCTATTGGTTACGGTTTTGGTTCTAGTTTGACGGGATGTTGGCGAAAGTTTATTCATAGAAATTGGTGTAGTAAAACCGATGTCATTCTACTTAACCTTCGACACTAATTTAAACCAACATGAGGTCATTTAAGACAATTTAACCGTCAACCGTCAGATCGGAAAAAAACTAATCGTCAATCGTCAAAGCAACCCCCCTTCCTCCTCCCCCCATTACGTTTCACTTGTAAGCGTACCTCTTGGCTGAATGACAACTATGCTTCTCTGTGGTAGCACGCCCACCAGGCCAGACATTAATGTACGTCACTACTTAATTAGTTACCGTCTGACAACGAAGAATAAAAGTAGTAAGATTTCACACATACGAAATGATTTTTTTTTATATTTTTGTGAATTTAGTATTTTTACTGGTCTGTATTTGCATTTTTACTGACATGCATAAAATCCTCTACCCCCCACTCCCCCACCCCACTCCTCCCTTCCACCCGCACCCCTGGGCAATAAATGATGATGATGATGACTGGTTCTTTACTCGTATGAATCTTTATGTTCCCGTGTCTAAATCTAAAACATCATATGTTATTCGTATGTCACTCGAGGTACTCGTGCGATTTTGAAAGCGGAAAACTGTTTTTTTTTTTTCAGATCGGAACGAACATGACACCGTCGTTAACGCTGCATGTATCGGATAAATTCGAGTATCACGTCATTGCCTGATAGGGACCTTTTTATTTTTCTTATTCAGTCTCTTTTTCTTGGTATTTATAGCACTTTTTAGGTTTGCGTTTGTTTATTCATTCCTACCTACACACAGAGTTATTCAAAGTCAATTCTTTTTAGAGGGTATTTTCTGACTTGGCTTTGAATTGTCCAAGGCTCAAGTTTGTTGTTCAGAAAGGGACTTCTCCGTTGCTAGGGGTGTGTCTGAACTTGCAAGTCGTGGTAGCGGTACACTCTCATATGTTTCACTCGCTATTTCTACACTTCATTAATTCCTCGGAACCATTGGCGTATGAAGGACCAGTGGTAGCCCGTGGATAAATGTTCAGACATCCAAGCAGTTTGTTTGCAGCTTCACTCTTTCCAGATGCATCTCATTTGAACTTGAATGTTAAGATAGGCTTAACAGCTCTTCCCAAGCTGTACTAAATAATGATACAACATACTTAAACCGAATTAAGTGTATCTTACCGGTAATAGTGCTTTGTAATCAGACGGAAAAAACCAACACTACCAGTCTCTATAAGGGCATTTCGTGAGGAATTGCTCCCAATTTGTGTCAAGAGATATCCTTGAAATCATAACCAAATAATGCTCAGCGGGCGCGAACGAAATAGCGCGATGTAGGCATTCGTCCAATTCATTCCGTCACTTCATTTGATATGTTTGGATGGTGTACGGTCTGTTTGGGTTTTAGAATAACTGTCTAAGACAAAGCATTATTTTCTGAAAATTTTGTAAGAGCTGATAGAAAAGACAAAGCAGCCTTAATTTACACATGGTAAGCTAAGTAGAGAACGAATTTTAACAAACAATGCAAGTCAACTGCTTGCTTGCGAAGGACTTCCACGATCGCGAGACTTTCAATTTGAAATGAACGGTAGAGTATACATACTATAGCCTCATGTTATGATCATTCCAATCGAGCTACCTGATGAAAACAAAGCGTAGATTCAAAAGTTTAATCACTGTTTGGTGAGGAAATACACGCTTTTCATAATGGCCGACGTTGCGCGCGCCTGGGAACGATTTTAACACGGAATCGAGGCCACCCAGTCATCCGTGCGTATGTAAGACAAAGAGACTATAGTGTTGAAAACAAAGCGTAGATTCAAAAGTTTAATTGCTGTTTGGTGAGGAAATGAAGCTGGCTTTTTTGTTATCCTTGAACCAAATGTAGAGAGGACTCTGTCGTGTGAACGTACTCCTCAAATCTCTTTACACGCTGGTTTCAAAACGCTAAAGTTAACGGAGGTTCAGTGGCCGAAGTGAGTAAATTGTTTTGAATTGAATCTTCGCCAGTACCATTAACTTACTTTATTTAAAACTCCTTTATTGCGCAAAACTTCAATGCAGCTAATCTGCACCACCTTAAATCGATTCCTCGGTTCCGACTTTTTTCGGATGATTCCGGAAGCAATAAGCCCCCAAAGTAGCATCTAGTTGTTTTCATTTAACTCAGCCGATGGAAATGTCAGATTCTGTTTGGCTTAGATTATAACTTTGCCAACTAGAGTATCTTACTGTTTTGAATGATCTTTATTAAGAATATCTTACCGAAGACGACCATTAAGCTGACATTATGGAAGCAGGAGGGTCTGCAGTTAATCCGGTCTGCAGAGCCCAACCCGCTCTTACATTATGCATTTAAAAGTAGACTTAACATAACATTTCAATAACATAATACAGTGAAAATGAAATCATTTCTACAGAAATTTGATATTTTTGGCTCATTTGCGTGACAGAAGGTGATCACTAGATGTGATTTCTTGTGTGACCTGGATTGACTACTTTGTTTCATCCAAGGCCTCTCGCAAAGTCCCAGATATAAAAACGGGTGTTAATTTTTCGGTGCAGTGGGCCTCTCGTCTTGACTCCAAAGTAAGTGTAGTGTCGTCGTGTTACTCACGTGATTTTTAAGTTTCGAGATCGGCAACATCTGCGCGCACCTAATACATTCGAATATCACGTCAATTTTTGAAACAGATAATTTCACTAGCTTTCCTATTTCAATCTAGTTTTCCTGGTATTCTTAACACTTTTAAGGTTTGTGTTCGCTGAGTAGCTCCTAATAAAACACTAAGGTATTTAAACTTAATAATTTGGATATATCAACAAAGTTGAAATGGTAAATTAGCCACCGTAATGATTACAAAAGCTGACGTTTCGAGCGTTAGCCCTTCGTCGGAGCGAATAGAGGAATTAACACATCCCCATTTAAAAATGTACTTCACCTGATTTGAAAATGTACTTGACATTTGAGGTATCTTAGTTCCTGAATGAGCCAATCAGATCTCAAATGCACTTTTAATGAGTTCTCTGGGAACTAAGTTCCTTTGTCAACCAATCAGATTTGGTTTGCAAAATGGACTTTGCTCTTTAGGAACTAAGTTCCTCAATAAACCAATGACATGGAAGAATACATGACATGACATTTCTAAATTAAGGTTTGCCTATTTTATTTATGTCAACACTAAATAGAGCAGACAACAATGTTACACTTTGGAAGTGAGTCGAATACACGATGGTCTACACGGCAACGAAAAGGCATCTGATACTATACAATTCTGTAAAAAATACCACAACGGTTTTGCCGCGCTTTTTACTAGCGCTAAGACATAATCTTATTAGAAGTTTTCTTGTGTAGTATCGCTAAGTACTTTTACAAGTTGTACCGTAATTTGACGAGTCCGCAGGGCGTGTGAAAATACAAAAAAGGAGTAAAAATACTCAGCGATACTTTGCAAAAAATGGCTAATAAGTTATTTATTATCCAACACGCCAAACTGTTATCTATGTTGTTCAGTGCGGGTGAATTTCGCGGATATTTATTTACGGGGAATGCGTGACAGAAGTATGCGAAGCGGTACCAAACTGAGGCGTTGTTTTGTTGCTGTTTCTATTTTCTTCAATGAATTAAAGGAAGAAATTTCCTGGACGTCGAGCTGTTCTTCTTCGTTTGATTCATCTGGTAAACTTGGATCTATATTTGCCAGCCATTCTGACTCTTCGTCGCCGGATATTTGATTCAAGTTGTCTGCCGTTTTGTTTTTCGTCATTTAACTACAAATCCACCATTCTTCCCTTGCGTGATGCGAGAAAATCTGTTTAACCGATACTGTAGATTACAAATACCGGGTGACATTTGTTCTCAACCAATCGTTTTCTAACCTTTTCAACGCTGTGGTGTATGCAGAAAGGACAGGAATTTCCTCTCCTACGATTCAAATGCGTTGTTTACTTTGTTTCGGAAAAGTATTTTGCTACGCTTCAATGATCTCGTCTCGGATTGGTCAAAAATTGACAGGTGTATTCATGTGTGGAAATGAACTTACAATTGCGAAATGAGATGAAATCGGCGTTGAGTTTTTTGTTTTCCTCTTCTCTCTCGGGAGTTAAAAAAATCTATTCCCAAAGGAAAATTAGGCAGATCTTCATTGGCTTATTCGCTTGTTGCCATGTCTAGTCTAACATTTTTACGGAAGTTTTAGCCGGTTTTTTATGGAAAATGCCGAAGTCACTCGCGCGAAAAACAAAGTGTCGCGAGGCATTTGACATCACTAGCGTGAATCAGTGGGAAGCACGCTCGCGCAATGATTGAGTTTGATTGCACGACTCTTACAAGCTATGTTATGATAAGCAACATAAACCGGTCTAAAAACGTATCGCAAGAGCAACATTACCGGGGGAGACTGTTTTGACTTGTGTACATCACCATTTCAAAATGTACTTGACATTAAAGGTAACTTAGTTCCTGAATGAGCCAATCAGATCTCAAATACAATTTTCATGAGGTCTTTGGGAACTAAGTTCCTGTGTCAACCAATCATATTTGGTTTGCAATATCAACTTTGTTCTTTAGGAACTAAGTTCCTCAACAAACCAATAACATGGAAGAATATATGACATGTCATTTCTAAACTGTAAGGTTTGCCTGTTTTATTCATGCGAATACTAAATAGAACAGACAACAATTAACGATTGGTTCATACGTCAGCGTGCGTTCATCGAGATATGAAGCACGCGGGAAGTTTGGAGAGCACGAAAGATGCCTAAGAGTTGCTCGAGGCGTATTGCCGTGAGTGGTTTTGCCGCGCTTTTTATTAGCGCCGATATAGTTAAAAAGCGATCATATAAGTAATGTCTATCCGGCATCCGAATTCCGATGCGAATAACGGACAACACTATCTTAGAAGTGTTTGTTCAGTGAAGCGAATCGTGACTGCGCTGATGATGAGTCCCGTTTCCCGTTGTTTTTCTCTTTTTCTACCTCAGTTAAGAACTCTAGTCAAAGGGAAAAGGTAGCAAAATTGTCTTCGTTTTGGGATTGGTGGGCCGAGGCTGAATTTTTATTCATTATTGTCGGGAAATATGATATTTTTCTCCTTGTTCACAAATTTGCTGCTCGCGCAAAAAAAAATTTCTGGCGAAGCCATTTGCGCGCACCAACAGCGTGCGCTATTGAGATCTGGAGCACGCTTACAGATACTGAGTTTGATTGCGCAGCTCTGCTATATGTTAGGAATTCAATTTATAACATAGCTAGTAGATTTGTCTAATCAAAAGCGCGAGCGTGCTTCATATTCCTACTGTGCACGCTCATGACGTCAGCAAACAAGTCCCTCGAGAAAAAAATTTTTTCGCGCGAGTGACTTTTGATCAGCCTTTTCCATTAAAAAACGGGGAAAACTTCCGTAAAAAAGTTAAACTAGACATGGCAAAAAGCGAATAAACCGATAAAGATCTGCCTACTTTTTCATAGGGAATGGATTTAACTTTCGAGAAAGAACCCAGAGAAAGGGAAAACAAAACAATCGACGGTTTCATCTTGTCTCCCAACTCTAACTTCATTTCCACACATGAATTCACCTGTCACTTTTTGACCAATCTGAGACAAGATCATTGAAGCATAGCGAAATACTTTTCCGAAACAAAATAAACAACACATTGAAGCGTGGGAGAGGGAATTTCTGCCCATTATACAAAAACTATAGCGTTGAAAATGTTATAAAACAATTGGTTCATACGTCAGCTGTGCGTTCATCGAGATATGAAGCACTTGGGAAGTTTGGAGAGCGCTCAAGAAGCTAGAGTTGCTCTCGGCTACGCCTCGAGCAACTCTTAGGCATCAAAATACTTTTCCGAAACAAAATAAACAATGCATTCTAATCGTAGGAGAGGAAATTTTTGCCCTTTATACATACACTACGGTGTTGAAAATGTTACAAAACGATTGGTTGAGTACAAATGTCACCCGGTATTTGTCATCTACAGTATCGGTTAAACAGATTTTCTCACATCGCGCTAGGGAAGAATGGTGGATTTGTAGTTAAATGACGAAAAACAAAACGGCAGACAATTTGAATCAAATATCCAACGACGAAGAGTCAGAATGGCTGACAAATATAGATCCAAGTTTACTAGAAGAATCAAACGAAGAAGAACAGCTCGGCGTCCTGGAAATTTCTTCTTTTAATTCATTGAAGAAAATAGAAACAGCAACAAAACAACGCGCCAGTTTCGTACCGCTTCGCATACTTCTGTCACGCATTCCCCGTAAATAAATATCCGCGAAATTCACCCGCACTGAACAACATAGATAACAGTTTGGCGTGTTGGATAATAAATAACTTATTGGCCATTTTTTTGTATAGTATCGTTGAGTATTTTTACTCCTTTTTTGTATTTTCACACGCCCTGCGGGCTCGTCAAATTACGGTACAACTTGTAAAAGTACTTAGCGATACTACACAAGAAAACTTCTAATAAGATTATGTGTTAGCGCTGGTAAAAAGCGCGGCAAAACTGTTGTGGCATTTTTTACAGAATTGTATAGTATCAGATGCCTTTTCGTTGCCGTGTAGACCATCGTGTATTCGACTCACTTCCAAAGTGTAACATTGTTGTCTGCTCTATTTAGTGTTGACATAAATAAAATAGGTAAACCTTAATTTAGAAATGTCATGTCATGTATTCTTCCATGTCATTGGTTTATTGAGGAACTTAGTTCCTAAAGAGCAAAGTCCATTTTGCAAACCAAATCTGATTAGTTGACACTGGAACTTAGTTCCCAGAGAACTCATTAAAAGTGCATTTGAGATCTGATTGGCTCATTCAGGAACTAAGATACCTCAAATGTCAAGTACATTTTTAAATGGTGAGGTACATTTTTAAATGGGGATGTGTTAATTGTGGGTTGTGTGTGCTTTTAAAGGCAGAAAATGGAGCTACGTTATTGGTGGGTGCATGGCAACGAGAAAAACATGAATAAATTAGTGGAATGAAAAGCGTTCGTTGATCCCTGTGGGATTTAGACTACGGGTTTGATAGATGAGCTCATAGTTAATTGAGGGGACTGGTTATGAAGCTCGGCGAAGAACAAAGGACTATGTCTTTGTTTACGTTTACGTTTAGGATGAGCTTTTGTTCAAGATTTTTACGGCTTTCCGTACCACCTAAGTGCAAGGAAAGACCGCAGATTGCCATGTGTTGCTTAGAATGATTAGGTAAATTAAAATGTCTAGCGACTGGTTTCGATGTCTCCTTGTCATTCCTTTCCACGTCTCGAAGGTGTTCTCGGAATCGTTCACCTAGTCTTCTGCCTGTTTAGCCGATGTATATCTTTTTGCAATAAGTGCAAGTTATGCAATAGTTTACATTGGCGGAGGTGCACGTGAAGTGATCGGTGATCTTAATGGATCGTTTAGGTCCCGATATTTTATCAGTGTTGTGAATGAAAGGACACGTTTTGCATCGTGCACGAGCGCATTTAAAAGTGCCTGGTTGGTCATTAGTCTGAAAAGAACTTCTGACCAAAAAATTGCCTATGTTTTTGTCGCGTTTGAATGAAATGAGCGGAGGCTGCGAAAAGATAGTGCTTGTCTCTGGATCGTTTTGAAGTAATTTAAAGTTTTTAAGAATGATGGATTTAACTGAGTGGTTGTGAGGGTGAAACGTGAGAGTGAATGGAATGCGGTCGGAATCTTCCTTATGCGACGTTTGTAGTGCTGAATGTCGATCAATAAGTTGAGCGCAGTGGTAACCCGTTTGAACGACGGAAACAGGGTAACCACGTTTATCGAAGAACTGGCACATTGACTCTGATTTGTGGTGGAAATCAGAGTCATCACTACATAAACGACGAAGTCTTAGAAACTAAATCCCACAGGGATCAACGAACGCTTTTCATTCCACTAATTTATTCATGCTTTTCTCGTTGCCATGCTCCCACCAATAACGTAGCTCCATTTTCTGCCTTTAAAAGCACACACAACCCACAATTCCTCTATTCGCTCCGACGAAGGGCTAACGCTCGAAACGTCAGCTTTTGTAATCATTACGGTGGCTAATTTACCATTTCAACTTTGTTGATATATCCAAATTATTTCGTTACTCCCACCGACGCAGCTCCAAACAGTTTCTTTCGAAACTATCAGCCTTTATTTATTTAAACTTAACCCTTTTTCGTGGGTCACTTCCTGTGTTTGGCTTAAAGTACCGCAAGGTTCAAATTGAAAAAGGGAATTTCCCCTCACTTGGCTTGTATCTGACCGATAGATGACCTTAGGAATTGTAGCTATACACAAAGTCGCGTATTTTGCTCGCTTTTTCTACATTTATACAAATGTCGGTTTAGATCATAGCTTTGTCGATGAAGCACCTTCGTACTCGTTGTTTATCTGCTGTACATTTCCAATTCCAATTAAGTTAAGCCATTTTTTAAAGAATTTGTGCAACCATGAATTTAAGTGCTGGCTTCATGTTTTGGATGAGAATTGAAGGAGCAAGCTACCGAAGGTGGACCTCTGGTGACTTATGGAAGCAGAAGTGTTTGCATCTAATCCAGGCCTTGAGGTCGACTCCATCTTATGCTTTTACTTTTAGGAGACGACTGAAAATAAAACTTCAATTACTACAACATAGAATACAGCGAGATTCTATTTTGGAACCTCTGGGAACCTCGCGATTTGTGTGTGTTTAGTTGCCAGAGAGTTTGTTATTTTCGAAAGGTGCTCACGAGATGTGATTTCCTACTTGAGCTAAATTAAGTATTTTGCTTCGTATCGCTTTAGAAACAAGGCAGGATTTAAAGCGTGTATCATTATTCATCCAAGATCTCTTTCAATACTCCCCGATAGGATTTGATTGTTATTTTTCTGGTGCAGAGGGCTTCTCTCCCTGACTCTTCATTAAGTGTAGTGTCGTCGTATGAATAAGAAATGGGGTAACCACGAGTGTGGATTGCGTCTGTAGAATTACTACTTCCACACATGTTGATGTACGCAGACGGAAATGCCCATTGTCATCGACGTCAGCGGCTCCTATTTTATTGACAACTAATAAAGAAAATAGAGTATTTTATGTTTATAATGCATTTAAATTTGTACTCGTATTTTACATGCATGTATTTGCATTTTATGTCAGGTTAGAGGCATGTATTCGTGTCTAGCCATCTGTGTCCGAAAGTTACTCGTCTCTAACTTAAGACATCGGTATGTTACTTCCATGTCACTCATGGTACTCGTGTGTCGTTTCAGTTCGAAATCGGCAACATGATACCTTTCCTGCTGCACGTATCTGATATGTTCAAATATGATGCCAATTTTTGATGCAGAAGATGTAACTACCATTCCCATTTCAATCTAGCTTTCCTGGTATTTTGTTGCACTTTTAAGTTTTTTTTTCGTTCAATAATTTCTAATAAAACACGAGGGTATCTCGACTTAACCCTATTTTGAGGGTCATTTCCTGCGTTGGACTTAAAAATTGCGCAAGGCTCAAATCTATTGTTCCACTCGTAAAGGCCGGGAATTCCCCGCTGCTAAGGGTATTCTTCACTATTAAACGACCTTTGAAATTGCGCACATTTGCCATTTCTGCACTCATTTTACGGTACGAACGTCTATGTTGGTGAAAAGAAGCAACTGGTTCTCATTTGTTCAAGCATCTGCCCGTCTGTTTACAGCTTTAAGCTTATCAAGATATATCTCACCTTTATTTGAATGTTAAGGTAAGCTCAACAGGTTTTCTTAGGCTGTCCTGTAAGATCAGTGCCAATTGGATCGAGGCGTATCTAAACTTAAACACATACGGAAACAGACAACCACTAGCAGTCGCTTACAGTGCATTTCCTCAGTTCCTAAACTGTTCCCATTTTGAGTTCAGAGTCAGGGGACTGCAGGGACTGCAGCTTCATGCTTCTCAGGGTTTTACAAACTGTCGTGTAAAATCTGTGCTAATTAACTGACGTGTATCTAACACTACCTTAGACTGAGACAGAATCATGAATACACTACTCATTGCTTCACGATCATTTCGATGTCAACCTTAAGATCATGACAACAAAGCTAAATCGGTGCGAACGAACAGTACGATGTGAACTGTCCTTCAATTCATCCCATCATTTCATTTCGTTTATTTGGTATACACCCCATTTGGGTTGAGAATAACTTTTAAGATAAAACATTCATTTTCTGAACATTTAGTAAGAGTAAATAACTGTCAAGAGCTTCCGGAAGAGACAAACAGGCCTCAATTTACGGTAAGCTAAAAGGAATATATAATTCAATTGGACAGTAGATCACGAGACTTACAATTTGAGATGCAAGCCAGCTTATGTATGTTATAATTGCATGTTATCATTTTTCCAATCGAGCTAGCGAATGAAGGCAAAACCTACGAGATTCAAAAGTTGACTGCTTGGTTTGGAAATAAGGCTGTTTTTTTTTTTCCTCTCATCATGCTTGAACTCAAATGCGCAGCAGACTCGGTCGTGATATAATCATACACCCTTCAATGCCTTTACAAGCTGGTTCCAAAACGTTAAAGTTGAGGGAGGTTAAAGTCCTGCGATGGGTGAATAACAATTCAAGAAGAAAGGCGAGATAAACACCAAACTAAATTTTAGAGAAATTTCATGTCGGGCGAAAGCAAATATCAGTTTTGATTCCCTTTTTATTGGATTAAAGCTGTGTCAATAGTATTAGGTTACGTGATTTAAAACTCCTTTGCTGCGCGAAATTTCGTTGTAGCTAATCAGCGCCACTTTACGTTTAAGTCCCCGTTTTTTGTAAAGGGTAATTTTAGAGGAAATACGTTATCGTAGTTAGCATTAAGCTGATGACATCTTAACTCAGCCAAGCTTAAGGCAAATGTCAATTTCGATTTCAGTTTTGATCATACTTTCTCCAAAGAAGTATCATCCTTACTCGTTTCTGAGCTGTTTTGCATTCCAATTACGAGATAACCTTTTTTTCTGAGATTCTGGGGAGCCTGAATTTGAATTAAAGGAATGAGCGATGAAGGTGGAAATCTAGATGACTTAGGAAGCAGAAGTATTTGCACCCAATCAAGTTCGTGAGATGCAACCCATCTCATGCTTGTACATTTAGGAGACGACTGAAAAATAAAAATTCACTAGAACAACATAGAACACAACGAGATTGGAATAAATAATATTTTGGAACCTCCAGCACCATCGTGATTTGTGTTTGTTTAGTTGCCGCAAAGTTTGTTATTTGTGGCTTATTTGCGTGATTGAAAAGTGCTCACGAGATGTGATTTCCTGTGTGAAATGTATTTGCTATCACGTCGCTCCAAAAAGAGTCAAATGGCTCTTTTGCCTGGCAGTTGTTCTAAAAAGAGGAATTGTTCCTGACCTGCTCTTTAATTGTTCGGTGTGGAACAGTTTGCTTGTCAATGCTTTGTCTTCAGTTGCAACTTGTGTTCAAAATAGTGACTTCGGAAAGGTGAGCATTTCTTTTGGAGCGTTTCCAGAAGAGGAAGTCTTTTTCACTCAAACACTGAAGCGAAAAATGCGAATGATATATAGCACTAAGCGACTAAATGGTGACGAGAGGGGGCAATTTATAATAATAAGGGCTAACTTTTCCTTTCAAGAGAGAAATTATCAGGTATTTTTTTTACGTCATCATGGGCTTAGTTTTTTTACAGCTCGTCTCGCTATACCGCGACAATTCAGTCCTACATACGGTGAGCCGATTTTGAACAATTAATTTACAAGAGCAGTCTTCATATGGGCATTACCTGTAAAATAGCAGTGATTTAAAAATTCATAATCCAATAGATCCCAGCCCCGATGCGCATGAAATTATCCGTGTACATATGTGTAAATTCACTGCTTCATTGAAACAACACTAATTGGCAAAGGTACTTGGTTCGCAGTTTCTAGAGGCTAGTCGTTGCTATTTAATCATATTAAGGGATTTCATGTAATGAAAAAAAAAAGATGTTGTAATGATGAAAACAAGCCAAAATTCACTCAGCTTTCTTCGGCTCACGTTTTCAAAATGTTTTATCTTCTTCTGTCGAGCACAAGAGGAAAAATGCAAGAAAGTGGTTTTGGTTGATCTTTTTTTTTAAGTCGTCATTATCTCTCTTTTTTTTTCATGTTTGAGTTGCGCATGGTTTTTCGTCCCTTAGTCCGGCAAAATCCTCTTATCTTTGCGGACTGGGTGTTATATTACGTTGGATGGAATCCTGACTCAATCATATAACATAGAAGTTAAATTTCTGAAAAGGGGGCTGAAGCTCTGGAATAACCATCTTTAAGTACCGAAAAATCTCTTTTCTCTATATCATAGAAATTTTCTGTCGTTATTACTTGAAACTGACCTGCAGCGCCTTTATCATCATTAAGTTTCTTTTAACTTTGTCATGGCTTTGTTCATCACAGATTCTACCCCGTGTTCACTTAATTGGGTCGCAAAACTTGTCACTATGGCCGTCCTCAGTAACGATAAAAGATGGCTGGTGATTCTTGCAGCCTCGAACAAGGTCCTGGCCCCTGTTTTACGGGATATCGTCAAACAAGGAATGGACAACCTATACGAATTCCTAGATAATCACCTTAATGGCTTGCTGACACCATGCAGTCTAAAAACACTGACTAACGCGGATGTATGTCATCTGGCTACCACTCCGAGTCCTGCTTCTGCGCTTAAAGACTTGAATTTTGGTAACATTAACAACAATCGTGATCTCCATGGAAAAACCAAAGCGGCCTACGACTACATAGTCAACAGCTCAGTTGATCTTGCCAAGCTTTACCTCCCAAACTACCTTGCAAAGTTCTCGGCATTTGACAAGTCCATGGATTTGTCTGCCGCTCTTAGACTTTTGGGACGTAGAAAGTACCCCACCCAAATATTCGTTTCTTCGGATCCTTTGCATAATATCCAGTCATTGGCAGATGATGTCAGAGATAATGTTAGGAATCCAGCCAGCCATTTTGATGAGGGCCACTGGACCCAAATCGTGTTTGATCAATGCTTTGACAAGATCAAGGCCCTAGTCCAGTGTCTGCCTTTGAATGCCGCCAAAAAGAAGGAACTTTTACATCAATTGTCCGAATGGAAAACCAAAGGTAATAGGTACCTTGGGTAGCATTATAAAAGCCATTCGAGGGATAACGCGTTATTTCTATCTCTTGATACGAATTTCGAGGGTTAATGCTTTAGGCCAACCCAAGTGGATATTAGGATCGTAGAGACGTGTTTAGGGAAACAGGGCATCCTTCCCAGTGATGAATTATCCATTCATTATTTTCTTCATTTGTAAATTCATTCATTTGCGTGTTTATCTATTCACTTTTTTATGGATCTATTAATTTATATTTCACATTCATTTGCTCATTCTTCTATTTATCTATTCATTCATCTGATATTTCAATTTTATATCATTAAAAGGTTTCCAACTGATTCTTGATGAAGATGTAAAAGACCTGATGTTACAGTTTCAAAATGATAAACCAACGAGGGACGAGATAGAGAAAATCATTGAAAAATACTCATCCCTCAATCGCACTTTCTTGTCTGAAAAATTCGACGTTGTTTTAAGTGTGCTGCAAGGTAAGCTTAGTTACAGTGATAAATTATTTCCTAATGCAAATTTTCTTCTGGTTCTCGATTCATTTTCGATTGATTGTTAAACTAAATTGTCGTCCCAACTTCCCTAGTCGTCTTTGACTAGGTGAGGGAAAGAGCGCGTTGCTTGACGAGAGACACTGTGACATACATCTTTCGGCGATGAGATTCACTTTTCAATGAGTGAACTCGCCTAATTTCGCCGGTGACTAACTTCTAAGAACACTAAATCTCGAGCTAAAAACTATGTAAGATGGCTTGAAACATTTTCTATCTATTTTTTACCGCTTGTTCATCGTAAAATGATCCAGAAATCCAAGCCAACACTCTTAATCAAGAGAGCAGTAATAGTGTTCACCCTTCGGGATCAAGTGTTTCACCTACAGAGGCCACTTCAAAATCCAAAGATATCCAAAGTTCGAAAATGAAGGTAACCTTAGCATTACTGATGATTATAGTCAAAAGCTTTAAAGTTCTTAGTCTATTAATGACAGTTATAGCTTTCAATTGCTGGTAGTACTGATGCTTAAAATCCATCAAATATTTCTGCTCTCGCGCGATTGGCCTAAAAGCCGCACATGACAGAATGTTCTCCTCGATACCCGCAGTTTCCGTGATTGGTCAATAAAACCTCAATATTTCAAGGCACTCAAACGTTCATTGATTTTCTGCTTGTTTTTCTGAAATGAAAAGTATTGCAGATAACCCTAATTCAGAGCTGACGCAGTATTCGCCTTTACGTATTCTTAGCAATATCCTTTGCATTCCAATAGATCTATTCTTTACTTTCAAGCCTCTCTCCTCGTGATTTCCTCTTTTGTTTGAAACTCTTCGGTTATCATTCCAATTTAAAATTAATTTTTAGTATTTAAAATTCTCGGCATTTCGAATTAAGGAATCTGCCGTACTAGTCTTTCTTACAGTAGCTTTCCCTTGGACGGAGTGTACCATACCTGCTGCCTTGTTTTAATAACGTTACATTTTACTTCTTGCCTTGCGGCCTCTCTGATTTTAGGGCAAGGATCCAGACTCGAACTGCGAGCTTAGAGCTGAGACTGCCAAGGTAAGTCTAACAGTAAAGTACAATAAAGATTTGGCGAATGCGTTGGCGTTTTTAAATTTTTTTTTTTTTGCGTGCGATTGTGTTTGGAAGTCATAGCTAGTTAGAGGTGTGAGCGTTTCGCTGACCATAAACAGGAAGTTTACCTTGCAATTTTTTCCGATACAGACTTCTGGCCTTCTTTCATTTTTAGGCTTTTCTTCGTAGTTAATGAGGCAAGCTGTAATCGTTAGATAAATTTGAACAAGTCCACACCTTTTGTTTATCTTTTGTGATTAACTTATAGCGACCGAGCATTTTGGAGTTAAAATGGAAGGAAACATCATATTCTTCTGGTTTCATTTTTAAAATGTGAAATTTCCTTTGTAATGTTAGAATACTTTAGAAGCGCAAAAAGCAGGAGCCGCCGTTTAAGGTGCTAGGCCCATTTTATCGCTGTATTTTCAGTGATAAGAGTTCTTGAGTGAACATTATATAACACTAATTTTTTAAGTGCATTGTCCGAAGAACTTTGTAGTTGGACGAGCTCATTTTAGTCTGACAATTGTAGCTCCGACGAAAGGCTAACGCTCAAAACGTCAGCTTTTATAATCGTAACAGTGGCCAATTTACCATTTCAACTTTGTTGATATATTCAAATTATTTCGTTACCCCCACCGACGCGGCCCCAAACAGTTTCTTTAGAAACTATCTGCCTTTTGACAATTGTATTAGACTAGTGGAGTGCATGAGGTAATTCTAAATTTGAGTTTGACTAGGAAAGAAACATTATGTGATGCCAAACCCCAAGGAACCAAAGTATATATTTTTGGAAAACAAGTGCCCCTTCGAGTGAAATCCGTTCAAATGTCAAAATTGATTCATTTACACTCACGGCATGAAAGTCACCGCTGTGACAATCATTCCTTGTTTTTTCAACTTTCATCCATATAAGAAAATTAAGAATTTGCGTAACGGGTTTGTATGTCGCTCCATTTCAGAAGTAACTATTGGAGTAAAAAATGTCGTCAGACATTTTATTGTCGTTTCCATCAAAACATTTTGACCACTTTGGGCTACTTAAAAATGCTATAATGCTTGATGATATGTAGATTTTAGTAATGTTTTTATTTTGTTTGTTAGTTTGTTAGCATCGTGTTTGCTTTCAGCTCAAGGAGCACTTCTTACGCCTAAGTTCTTTACCACTGATTCATACTCTGCACTTTTGTATTTGTGCTACCTTTAGGAAAAAAGCCCACTGAATTTTTTATGAATAACTATGTATGTTTCTTCAAGCTGCCTCTATGGTACATTTTTTTTCTTGCAAATTTCTTATCAGTCACATGCTAAAAAGCAATCCCGTTCTTACAGTTATCAAGAGGGACACTACACAAAGCTGCAATCAACGGTCGATGTGACGCCATCAAAGTACTTCTTGAAAGTGGTGAAGATGTCGACCAAACAGATAAGGTTGTTTGCTTTATCTTCTGGTTTTTACAGTTTACTTTCTGATGTCTCTGTTCTCTCTACATTTATATTCGTAGTAGATTGGTTGAACTTGTAGTTAATGGTTTGCTTTTATTTTGCAGTTTAATTTGACGCCTCTTCACCTTGCTGCATGGTATGGACAGAGAGCTGTTGTAAAACTCTTGTTACACCACGGTGCAAATGTCAATGCTGTAGATAGGGTAAGTTGCCGGCCCATTGTGTTTGTGTATTTGACAACATTTCGAAAACATTAATACCAATTTTCAGGCACGCGGTTATATTGGCAAAGAGTCGCATAACATCTCAAAAATACTTCTCAGTCATATTTTCCCATATCTAGGAATGTTCGTCTTCCAGAGCGGTTTGCAATAACTGTCTTGCTTTGACCAGGGTGAACTTTTTATCCTTCAGTTTCAGAAAACAGCTCTACAAAAAGCTTATCGCAACAATCACCGAACCATAGTTGAGCTGCTCCTGAGGAATAAGGCGAGTCCCAGCTACAACCAACCGGTATAGTAGTACATGCTACTTCTATGATTTGTAACCGCACATAGTGGAAACAGGCTAAGTCGTTTTGATTCAGTAAAAGCTTCTTTTCATTTACCTTGTTTATTCCTCTTTCGTAATGCCTGTCAAACTTTGTAAGAGGTTCACATTTGGCTTCGACCTGCGTCTTAGTCCGTTAACAGCGATGCGTGGGTTGATTTGTTAATGCATGCGTGTGGTGTGAATCGTCTCGAGGGCCCGGTTGTTCAAAGGGCGGATAATGCTATCCAACGGATAGATCGCTATTCAGTAAATTTGACACGTGCCAAATTATCCGGTGGATAGCATTAGACGCCCTTCGAAAAACCTGGGCTAGGCCCGGCCTTTAACTCCAAGCTCGGGTTACAGGCGTTATTTGATCCATCTATTTCCCGTTGTGTTCAGTTGAGGTTCTGCCGTCTAATTTTCTCCAGTTGATTCACTGACATGGCTTTCAGCAATCAAGATCTTCGTCTGCATACATAAGAAGTTATGCCCAAAGATTGTGTTTTGTTTTTAAGTAGTTGTGAACTCCAATTGCTTTTTTCCAATCATTTGGCTCGTTATCGTTGCTCGTATTTTTCTCGAATATGCATCGTATTGAGAAGTAAAGGATCCATATGGAAGATAACCATTTTGTCTCGATCTCCAATGGGTGTGATCCAACATTAGCATGTCTTGCGTTCTCAAACATGAACCTTTTAACTCATGGACAAGATCATAGTTTTAAATCTAGGTGGAGCTCGTTTAGATAAGTCAAATTTATATTAGTCTTGTACTAGTTCGTTTGCTGCGCTGATTTACTGTATACATCATCTTTCATTACAGCCTAGCCTCAAGTCTCTCTCAGAAAAAGCTTTTCTGCACGTAGATATACGATCCGGCTTCAATCGACTACACGCGGCTGTATTTCATGGTGACTATGACACCTTTTGGAAAACTCATGCCTATCTTGATAATTACGTTCAAGACATGAGTTTTCAAAAAACAGGAAGCCAAGCAAAGGCTTTCCCTGGAAAAACTGCGTTAGAAATTCTCTTGGCTCAGCAAGAAAAAGGAGAAGGAAATTTTGGTATAGAAAAAATGTACAAAGAGATCGTTGAGACAATCGATACATTAACTGAGCTGCACTTATGTAAATGCAAAAATGATGCAGAGAAGGCTGTGGAGATTGTTCTAAAGGATGGTGTAGACGTAAACATTCCAGGAAAGAGCAACCGTACACCTTTGTTGTGGGCGAGTCTATCAGCCTCTGGTGAGTTTATCCAGACCCTCATGGATCTTGGAGCTGACGTAAATACTCAGAGGTCAGAAGACAAGATTGCATCTTTGAAATTGGCAACTTCTTGGAATAACTACATGGCTGTGAACATCTTGTTGCGGCATGGAGCTGATGTTAATATTCAAGATGGAGATGGATGGACTCCATTGCATAGCTGTGCAAGCAGAGGATTATTAAGTATCTCCCAGCTTCTGATTGACAGTGGATGCAACATTAACTTGCGGTCCAACCAAGGACTCACGTCGCTTTACTTAGCCGTCCGAAGTAAGAATAAACACTTAGTCAAATGTCTACTTGAAAAGAAAGCTGATGTAAATGTGAAATACGAAGAGAATGTAAATGATAGATTATTTCTTGTTCGTGGGAAAGACAGAGGAAAAGCAGCCTGGCTTTATGTCCTAGTAAAGAGAACTGTTTTTCCCTTGTTCTTGAGGCGGACTCAAGGTGGTAGTCTTAACGTTGCTAACTTTGGCCTAGTCCTCAAATCTGGTTGGGGAGAGGATCCTCCCGGGAGCCTAAGAGTAGAATTTGCCGAGAAAGCAAAGACCTTCCCTGACATACACAGCTTGACAGTACTTCATGTGGCGAGTAAGAGTAGTAGCCCCGAGATTGTAGAACTGCTGGTGAAGTACAATGCAGATATAAACGGATGCGATGGAGATGGCTTTACACCTCTGCATTTAGCAGCGATACATGGCAACTTCCGTGTTGTTAAAAAGCTGGTTGAGCTCAACGCTGATGTCAACTTGAAAGTGGATGGAAAGGATGCAGCTGACTTGGCTCATATGAACGAAGAAACAGAAATAGAAGAATTTCTTAAATCTAAGAGAAGCTTTCCCTCAAACGAGTCAGATGCTTAATCGGTGCAAACTCAGTCGGTCAAAACGCGCTAAAAAAGGCAGAACATGGCTCAAGGCTCATCGAGGAAAGTTTTAGATAACTTACCCCGCATACTATAAATGTCGATCTTTTAACAAATGCACCGTTTTTTGTGCTACAAATAGTCAACACAAATCAAGCGTATTTTGCTAGACGCAACAATGGGTTGCTTCTAAACGCATGTTATTTGATCATCAGAAAACTGAGATTTCAGTCGATATGACGCTAGTACTTCCAGTACTGCGTTAACCGACCTTTTAGTTTCCTTTTTTCAATTTTAAACGGTGAATGATGATATATGATTTGCTTCATGTTTTTGAAAATTTTTCTCTTTATACGCTCAGAAATCAATTTGAAGTAGCCTCTAAATAGGCATAGAAGCAAACAGAGAAAAAAATAAAAGGAAAAAAGAGAAAAAAAGGCGTTGAACGTTATATTCACTTTGTTGGCTTTTCAACTTGTCTATCAACTTTATTGGTCTCATAAGTTATACATATACAGAAATAAAAGAATAATAATAATAAAAAAGGACCAAGTGGGATTGCGCGCACGGAAACAAAATCCCATGCGAGGCGCAACCCGAAATCTAAAAAATATATGTATAAATATATATCCGATAAAAAAACTAAAATTTGATTTAAATAATTTAACTATGATTAAATTTAGATAGTGTACAATACAGTACAAATAAAATCAGTTAGATAAAAATTAAGGGCGATGGCAAAGGCAGTTACGGGAGAGAAACCAGGGGCAGGGCATGTCAATATTATAAGTAGTGTCCAATAAAGTAAAATAAGTGGCGCGCAGAAAATTTTAAAAAATACTTAGACTCGAAAAATTGTCATGAGAGGCGAGATTACAGATAATGTTCCAGCGTTTAACAATTCTATTAGAAAAGGAGGACTGAAAAGTTGCAGTTTTACAGTAAGCAGGTTTTAGTACGAGAGTAGGGTTCTTAGAGCGAGATCGGCCATGTGTGACAAAAGTAACATACCTATCAATATTTAAGTCGGTATGTCCAAAAATGCATTTATAGAGAAAGGTAAGGTCTCTGAGTTTCCTGTCATAAGTTAGTGGTAGTAAGCGAAGAGTTAGCAGTCGTTGTTCATAGGACGTCTCGCCAAACCTAGTTCTTAATATCCAGCGAGTTGCGCGCCTCTGGACTCTTTCTAAGATCGTTCTCAAATTGACATTAGCAGGAGACCATACCTCTGTTCGCCTGACTTCAATGTCTGTGATAAGTGGGCAAGTTCTCTTTAAAAGACCCAGCATTCTATTAGCTTTGAGTACAATGCGCATAACGTGCGAGTCCCACGATAGAGTGCTAAATATAGTAACACCAAGATCATTTTCTTCCTTTACGCGTTGTCAAATTACATTGCCAAGGTAATATTCATGGGTCACAGGTGTTTTCTTTTGTGTGACTGTTAATACTTTGCATTTGAGGGCGTTAAACTTCATATTTGATTCATGGCTCCAGGTGTTCAAACCTGTCAGATTCTGCTGGAGAATATCACAGTCCTTAGCTGTCAGAGTAGTACGAGATAAGAGACTAATTCAAGATACGAGGTTGGGGAAGCATCCAAAAATGTAGACATGCGTCTTTCTCAAACGATCCTGACAGTATTTGCTTAAAGCACTTGTTGGGATTTGCTTCACAACAACTTTTCAGTTCAGGTGAAAGGAAAGAGGCTGAATAATTTTTCTCTTTACACAAAGAATAAACTTTTCGGCGGTAGAGTTTGCACACCTATATATTTAGTTCTTATTAACCGAGCGGGAGGTCTGTATGGGAGAATCTTGACCGAGGTTGCCAGTACAGACTGAACGCAGTGAGGTCTGTACCAGCGACCGAGGTCAAGATTCTCCCATACAGACCGACCTAGCTCGGTTAATAAGATGTTTATTTTATGGCTGTGTCTTACATGCCAATTTTTTATATTCTTTGTACCTTTTTTTTCTAGACCGGTCTAGATGTCGGTCTAGATGGGAAAATCTAGATCGCGTTCAATATTGATTTCAGCCAATCAAATTCGTGAATTCGGTAGTTCCCAGTCCTTGTGAGACACAGCCATATAATAATACATCCCATTGCTGTAGCGTTTAAGGATTGGAAAGACAATATTTCAAACCCAGAACTAAAGTTATCAATACAGCCAATTGGAAGAAGGAACAACATCCAAAGGAACCAAACAGAACCAAAAGTAAATGCATGTAAAAGCGTTGAAGCACGGGAAAGTGCGGGTAATTAAATTGCTCCTGATTTCAGATTGGCGGAGAGGTATGGCGTAGGTTTGTTGACCAATCACAAAAAGCGGTGAAGCAAAACCGATGCGATTTCGTTTTACTTTCCGACACACAAACTTAAACCTAATAGAAAGTCATTTCATACTTAAACGTTTATATCGCGAGGCAAACGATTATATCTCACTTTTGAAAATTTAATAGCTGTTTAACGCTGGCTATAGATGCAAATAGGGTATAAGTCGAAATTGAAACGAAATCAGCACCAGTGTGTCGTAGGGTTGGCAGTGTTCAATTCAACCTCTTACGGCATGAGAAATAGATGTCATTGTCGCGTGAAATAAAATTTTATTATACCGATGGGGCATGTTATAAATACATTTACACTGCTGGGTCATTAACTACGTTTTGCATTGACGTTAATGCATTAACGCAAGCAAGCTGTTCTTAAAAATTTTTTCAGGCGCGTTGCAAAAGATTTGAATGATGATAAACACTATAGCTTCCGTTTTGCGCGAAAGTATGTTCGTATATTTGTCCTTGGACATCATCCGTTCATATCTTGGAACGGATAATGTTCGCGGAACAATATACGATGTTTTCACGAAAAATAGAGGCTATTGTTTATATTTGGCACTCCTTTTTATTTAATTAATGTGCCATTGTTTAAAGGCCTCATGGGGACATGCTGATTCATTTCAAGAACTCGCTAATTCGAGAGAGGGGGAGAACTGAGTGAGAGTCATTTTTTTCTGTACTCTTGCCTAGCTTGAATAATTTGTATAATTTGCCACACAGTACGTATTTTCTTGCTTGAGAGACGTGTACATTCTGGTTTGAAGCCTTATGTAGCGCAAATCAGTAATCAAGCTACAACAGTAAGGGAATATAGTGGTCAAATTTCTGGTGCACTTGACTCCTGATGAAAAGGCCTGGGTTCCAGCCTGCCTGGGTCACTATCTTGTGTTCTGAGCAGGACACTTACTCTCACCAACCTTTCTCAGCCCAGGAGTATGACTGGGTAACAGAAAAGTGTCAGGACAACCTGATAAAATGGTGCTAGCTAATCTTTTTTGATGGACGGAAATCGTACCCTGGGAAGGGTAGCATAATATACTTGCTTTTGTTAGAAGAAAAACATCTATCTTTTTCAAAATATAACTCACATGTAGTTGCTGTGGAATGGAAACAAACAGCTGGCCTGCTACTTGATAACCATGTGTTGCAGTTGTAACTGCACCAGTTTGCTGAATAATAACCAAGCCTCCCTGTGGTCCTGTATGCGCAGGCCACCCAAGCTGAATGTGTTGATTGGTTACCGTCTAACAAACAGAAGTAAAAATGATAAATTTCACGGATGCGATACGTAAGATACTTTCATTTATCTAGTATTTAAATGGTATGTATCTGCGGCATTTTTTATTGACATTAACAAAATCTACCGACCCCCTCCCCCCAACCACCTATCATTAAATAGTGACCGTCCCTTAGTCGTATGTTCCAGTATGTAATTATAAGACTTCGTAGGTTATTTACGTGTCACCTGAACAACTCGCGTAATGTTGAAAGCCGCCGTCAACTTAACGCGAGTTGTTCGGCTGACCTGTGCTTTTCACATAGGAACATGATACCGTCGTTAGTGAGGCGTGCATCGAATAAATTCGAACATGACGTCATTGTCTGATAGAGATTTTTTTTCACTTTTCTAATTCAGTCTACTTTTCTTGGGTTTTTATTCGCTTATTCATTTCTATCCTAACATGAAGGTATCCAAAGTCAGTTCATTTTTGAGGTTAACTTCGCACTTGGCTTTAAATTGTCTAAAGCTCAAATCTGTTTTTCAGAAAGGGACTTCCCCGTTGACAAGGGTGTATCTGACCTTTCGAATTGTAGTAGTGCATAATTTCTTATGTCTCACTCGCCATGTCTTCACTACGTTCAAGCCACGAAGGTCTTGGAGTATAAAGGAGCAGTGGTAACTCGTGGATATTTGCTCAGGCATCCTAGCCGTTTGTTTGCAGCTTCAATCTTGTCAAATATTTCGCATTTTAACTTGAGTGTTAAGGTAAGCTTGGCAGCTTTTCCTACGTTGTTGTGCAAATTCATACAACTTTAACCGAAGGGTTTTTAACAATGCCTTGTGCTTAGATGGAAATATACAAACACTACCAATCTGTATAGAGGCGTTACGTAGTGAATTGTCCGCATCTTGTATTTACAGTCATCTTTGAAATCATGACACTGCTGCTTAATCGGCGCGAAAGAAACAGCACGATTTAGACTTCCGTCCAAATTATCCCTTTATCTCAAGTTTGGTTTATTGAACAATGCTCCAGTTTGGTCTAGAATAATGCCTAAGACAATATTTTCTTTTCTCAACATTTTATAGGAGTGAGAATCTGTCGAGAGCTGCAAGAAAAGCCACAGAGGCCTCAATTAACGGTAAGCTAGAGAGAGAGAAGAGAATTTAATAAACAGTACATGACAACTGATTGCTTGCTCGCGGAGTATTCAGATCACGCGACACGCGATTTGAGTGAGATCTAGAGTATAACATCTCGTGACTTTATATTAAGATCATTCTAATCGAGTGCTGAATCCGGTGAAGGAAAAACTAAGATATAAACGTTGACTGTTTAGAACGGAAATTGAGCTCGTTAGTGGTGTCATTACGCTAACTGAAACAAGATGCACAGAGGGCTCGATCTTTTGAATATTCCCCTCTAAACTCTTAAGTTTTCTACACTGAATCAAAATGGTGAAATGAAGATTCAGGGACTGTAGCGAGTGACCAGAAAATGAGGAAGCACTAGATAAGAAGAAACAAAAATTTGTAGTTATTCCATGTTTATTTAGCGAAGGTGAATGTCGGTTTCGATTTCGTTTTGGATTGAAGATTCGTTCATGATGTAATATTTGCTTGCTCGATTTGAAACTGCTGTGCATTCCACCTAAGCGAAACTCAAATATTATAAATCAGCACCACCTTAAATTTTAAAGCTCGGTTCTTGTGTCGGGTGGCTGTAGAAGGAATAAGCTACCGTAGCTGACATCTAACTGATCTGCAAATGCAGAAAGGCTTGCACAAATCCATTTTGCTATTAAGCCTTTTATTTTGAGGAGATAACTGAACGTAAAAATTCAATGTCAGTCAATCAGAATTCAACTGCATTGAACTTATTCCTATCTTAGAACCTCCAGGAACCTCTTTATTTTTTTTTTGTGTTTAGTTGCTGCCAAGTTTGTTAAATTTAGCTTACATGCATGACTGAAATATGCTTACGACACATGCTTTCAAGCCGGAACTTAGATAAATCACGCTATTTTATTTCATATCACTCCAGTAAATACCGTGACGCAACATTTAAAACGCGAGAATGTAATCATGAGCTCTTTTAATAAATGTTAGAACGAGGAACTGCTGCTAATCTACTCTTTCACAGGCCGGTGCTCAGACACGCGTTGAAAGGCAAGACTCTGGAAAGATAAATTATACAATTTTTTCAAGTGTTTCCCGAACAGGAAGTACTGCTCGTTCGCTTAAACACCCGCTCGTAACCAATACAAAGGCAAAAAAATGTGAATGAAAGAGAACATCAAGTGGGTAAATGGTAATAAGAGTGAGAAATTTTGATGAAGTAAAAGCTGAATTTTCCCACCAAGCAAAAGGTTATGTGGCATTTCCTTGTGCAATCAGATAGAGGGCCTCGTTGCACTCAAGCTCCTCACGCTTTACTGCGACAGCTCTTACGTAAGCTGTTTTTTATCATTTTTTTTTTCGTCACATACAAAACATTTTATATTTTAGAGCAGTCTCCAGATGAGAATTAGGCGCAAAATTGCAGTGTTGTATAATACGAAAACTAGCCTCCCGGCTAGCTCAATTGGCATAGCGCCGGACTGTTGTGCGGGAGGTCGAGAGTTCAAATCCGGCCGGACCAACACTCAGGGTCTTTAAATAACTGAGTAGAAATTGCTGCCTTTGTAATAATTTCTGCAAACGGTTAGACTTTCTAGTCTTCTCGGATAGGGACGATAAATGGAGGTCCCGTCTCACAACCCCTTATATGTGATTTAAATTTGTGGGACGTTAAAGAACCCACACACTCCTCGAAAAGAGTAGGGCACGTAGTGCCTGGTGTTGTGGTCTATCTTTGTGCAGTGTCTATCCAGGGTGAATTGGGTGGAGGGATGGTGCCTCGCATGGACCTTGTGTTCCGTTCGCACTCACACTTCCGGGTCTACTCACACCCGGTAAAGTCGTTAACAAACAAACAAACAAACAAAATCATTGTGAAGTAGGATCTCTTAATTAAACGACAACTGCTCTCAGGTAAGGGAAGAATTTAATTATAATAAAATGCAATATTGGATCAAATCCCTTATGTGCTCGTGAAACCTAGCAGGCAATTTTGTGGTAGTTTTTGAGCAGTCTCCAGATAGGTATTACACGCAAAAAAAGCAGTGTTATGTATTTTGAAAATAGTCAAAGTCTTTATGAAAAACGATTTGGTAATCATCAAACAAGAACTGCCGCTATCAGGCAATGGATTAGATTCCATTACAATAAAATACAAATACAATCGAAACGATGTTCTCACGACTTGCAAAGCAATCTCACCGCAAATTGTCAGCGAATAACTCCACTACAGACTAGATCAGCCTGTTTACGAGGAAAAACATGGCGGTTGACTTAGAAAATTAAGTAATATTGCGTGGCAGGCCATTTTTTAAGAATTCGAAGACGCTTTCCGTTTTGTAGTGAACTTCAGGCGGGTATCGATACTTTTTACGTTCATCACTGTGGGTTCGGCTGATTTCTGTCACGAAATTTAGGGAGGCCTTTACATTGTGACACTCGAAAAACTAGGTCCTCGGTTTGTTACGGGCGATTTTAGAAGGAATGAGCTCTCGTAGTTGGTATTTAGCTGAATGCACCTTTTATAACTCAGCGAAGGCAAATGTTAATTTCGTTTTCGGTTTGGACCATAGCTTCTTCTATGTAGTACCATCTTACTCGTTTTTAAGCTGCTTTGCATACCAAGTTTTGTATTGTTCTTTCGGATGGTAATTCAAGGAATATACTATTGAAGATGGACATCTAGATGACTTATGGAAGCAGAAGTATATGCACCCAATCCGGGTCGTGAGGTCCATCTCATCTCATACGTTTAGGAGACGATTGAAATAAAACGTCAATCACAACAGCGACTTAAAGTGCAGCGAGATGGGAATACTTTATATTTTGGAACCTCCAGCCACACTGTGCATTGTGGGTGTCAAGCTGCCGAAAAGTTTGTTATTTTTGGCTTACTAATTGCATGATTGAGAAAACTCTTACATTTTTAGCGAATGGTTTTCATGTTTAAGTTGTGCATGGTTTTTCGTCCCTTCCTTCTTCGCAGACTGGGTGTTATATGAATGAAATTGCTGCTGAAGTTGGGAGTTACAGCTCTGCAATAACCATCTTTAAGTACTGACAAATCTCCTTCCTCTAAATTATAGAAGTCTTCTCCCATCATTACTTTAGACTGTAACTTACAGCGCCTACATTATCCCTAACTTTCTTTTAACTTTGTCATGGCAATGTTCATTACAGATCTCACCCTGAATCGCAGAATTTGTCACTATGGCCGTCCTCGGCAACGACAAAAGATGGCTTGTAACTCTTGCTGCTTTAAACAAGGTCCTGGCCCCTGTTTTACGGGATGTCGTGAAACAAGGAATGGACAACCTCTACGAATTCCTAGATAATCACCTTAATGGCCTGCTGACACCATGCAGTCTAAAAACACTGACCAACGCGGATGTATGCCATCTGGCAGCCACTCCGAGTCTGGCTTCTGCGCTTAAAGACTTGAATTTTGGTAACATTAACAACAATTCTGGAAAAAACAAAGCAGCCTGCAACTGCACTGTCAACAGCTCAGTTGATCTTGCTAAGCTTTACCTCCCAAACTACCTTGCAAAGTTCTCGGCATTTGACAAATCCATGGACTTGTCTGCCGCTCTTAATCTTTTGGGATATAGAAAGTACCCCACCCAAATATTCGTTTCTTCCGATCCTTTGCATAATATCCAGTCACTGGCGGATGATGTCCGAGAGAATGTTAGGAATCCAGCCAGCCATTTTGATGAGAGCCACTGGTCCCAAATCGTCTTTGATCAATGCTTTGACAAGATTAAGGCCCTAGTCCAGTGTCTGCCTCTAAATGCCGTTAAAGAGAAGGAGCTTTTGGATCAACTGTCCGAATGGAAAACCATAGGTTAGTAACTAGTTTCAGCATCATCATAAAAGCCATCCCAAAGATAACGCTTTATTTCTATCAATCTATTGGTAAGAACGTTGATACTTTAGGCCAACCTAAAAGGACCTTAGCATGGTAGAGAGACGTGTTTAGGGACACAAGGCATCCTTCCCGGTGATAAATTATCCATTCATTCCTTCATTCATTCATTTAGTTATTTGTGTGTTTATCTTTTAATTCCTTTATTTATTTATTCATATGTATTCATGTTTCAAATTCATTTTTATCTTATTTCTCTATTCATTGATATATCTCTACATTCTATTTTTATCATTTGAAGGTTTCCAACTGATTGTTGATGAAGATGTGAAAGACCTGATGGAACATTTTCAAAATGATAAACCAACGAGGGACGAGATAGAGAAAATCATGGAAAAGCACTCAACCCGCAATCGCACTTTTTTCTCCGCAAGAGTGGATAAATTTCAAAATGTTGTTTTAAGTGAGCTGCAAGGTAAGTTTAGTATCAGCGAAAAATGTTAGTTTAGTTCTCAGTTCATGTCCGATTGATTTTCAGACTAAGTTGTCATACAGATTGCCCTCAGTTACTTGGTGGGGGAGAGGGTGCGTTGCGTAACGAGACAAAAAAAAACGAATGCGAAAGAGAAAACGAAATGTTCCCTCGACTACAAATGAACTAGTTTTGCTGGTTTCCTAACACAAATTACAAATTTTGCCCCCACCACTCAACCGGGTACATAAAGTGTTGATTTCGGAGCGTGTTGTACAACTAAGCCACCGTTCCGCGTTGATTACAAAAGTATATTACAATTGAATAAAAGTAAATACTCCAAAGCCGGACACGGAAAGCCCTAAAAACCAGCAGACAGAAAAGACGGCGAACGTGTACGCCCAACCAAGGCAGTGGAGCTTCCCTCGAGATTTTAGGGTATAATATACACAAGTAGATAACAGTTACTTAACGACGTATGCGAGTACAACTCCAAATAAAAAATGTGAACGGGACAATATCTAAGAAAAATAAATAAATAGATAAATCCGACAAAAACGAAACCTTACAACTCAACACGGCGAAGGCTAACCGTAGAATGCCTCACCTTATTAACGACCCCAAATTACAAGCTATGATCCCATAACTCTTCGCGCACCTCGCACCTTGCACCCACCTCCAGTCCATTAACTTAGGGTAATTGGGATTATCACAAATTACATTTTAAGACGACCCTCTTTTATTATATTGGATTCTAACTTGGGTCACATGCACAAAGGCGGATTAAGAGAAATTGTGTCATATATTACGATAAGAATCACTTTTCGATGTGCCAACTCAGCTAATTTTGCAGGTAATTCAGCGACTGACTTCTAAGAACACAAAATCTAATTCTACAAACTGTATTAGATGGCTTGAAGAATTTTTTTTGTCTTTTTCTTTACCACCTGTACGCCTGGGAAATGATTCAGAAATCAAAGCTATCACTCTTCATCAAGAGAGCAGTAAGAGTGTCCACCCTTCGGGATCAAGCGTTTCGCGCACAGAGGCCACTTCAAAATCCAAAGAGATCCGCGACACAAAATTAAAGGTGACCTTAGCATTACTGATGATTATGGTCAAAGGTTTAAAGTTCTTCGTTAACGAGAGTTATGGCTTTCAACAACAGATAGTGAACTAAGTGAGATGAATATTGAGGTTTATAATCCACCAAATATTATTGCGCGCGATTGGTGTGAACGCGGCAAGTGACAGACAGAATATGCCCCATTTACATCCCTCTAAGGTACGACCTGCTTTTTAAACCTTCGGTTCAATACAATAAAAATGTTCGTGTAAAATTTAATACTAGACGAGAATGTGCTTTGCCTTTCTCACAGAAGAAGAGCTATGTTTGTGAGTTCTGTAATTTGAAATAGGGAACATTGAAAAGTCCGTGAACATCCCATATGGATCACCAAACCGAAATGAGGACGTATTTTTCCCCAAGTATCAAATCAATGATTGCGAGCATGTTTTGCTTTGTTTTTCTTGTCTTTATAGTAGCCCACATATGCTTCGGAGAGGGCATTATAGGACCCACAAACTGAAGTGTGAACTATAATCATTACTAAGGACGTTTCAGATGAAGAAGCTAGGCTTGGAAGACAGTCACGCTGAATATTTGTCAATCGTGTAAATTGTGTTCGAAGATTTTCAAGATATATCTACACTGTCGAAAATAACTTCAGAAAAATATCGCTACAGGGATCGCCGTAAAAGATTTTTGAGCAATTAAGATAATCTCTGCGATTTTTGACGATTAACGATTCCTTTAGGACAAGAATCCGGACCCGCCATGCAAGCTTAGAGCTGATAATGCCAAGGTAAGTCCATTAATAAAGTACTATAAAAATTATGCGAATGAGTTCGCGTTTTAGCTATTTTGTGTATGCGACTGAATTTTGAGTCTATAGTTCAGTGGAGGTGTGAGCCGCAGTTTCAAGAGCCACGCTCAACCAGGATGCATTGCAGAGGTGGTGGTATTCTCAGCATTTTCTGTATTACAAACCACGCTCTTTAGATTTTTAAGTGTCTATCGCCTCTTTGCTATGTATCTTTGTCGTTTCATTCCGCGTTCGCGATAATTAAGCCATGGAAAAGGGGTCGCCCTATACGGATGAAAAGCCACCATATAATATGGTTTATTTGACCAATTATTCAAGTATGGAATGAGCGAAAGCCGAAAACTATAAGATTTTGCGAAAAAGCCAACAAACAGTTCGCAGAGGCTACAGAGCATTTCGAAGGAAAGTCAAACAGAAAGCTCCTTTACGCTTTTTGGTGACCGTTAGACGGAGAAACGTTTACGGTGCATTGTATAGAATCAGTAGCAGTTTGCCCTTCTTACAAACTCTTCTATTTTGTCTTTGGTTCTATTCCACAGACAGAAAACGTCGTCAATATACTGACCGAAGAACTTTGCACTTCGTATTTTGTTTCTCTCTTCCTATTTAAGACGTGCCTATTGTGCGATTCGTAGAGTTTACTTACAATATATAGTTCCGCTGACGATGTACCTAAGGCGCAGTTTCCCACGCCATGTGCGCTGCTCATAGTTTTTTGTCGCTTTTGCCGAGTTGCTATCCTGTAAGAAGCAATAACTTCGAATCGTCACCGGATAGATCCTCGTATGTAAATCGTTGTGGTCGTTATTTACAAGAATTCAAGGTATCTGGACGCATACAAGTTGTGGTGTTGTGCATATTTCCGCCAATCGTAGTTGGCCCTTACCCTGATTCTACTCCGTTGTACAGTGATATTAGACTAGTCGAGAACATGAGATAATTCTAAGTTTGAGTTGACTAGGAAAAAAATATCATGTGACGCTAAACCCTAAGGAGCCAAACTATCTTGTTTATGGAAACAAGTGCCCCTCCGAGTGAAATGGGTTCAAATGTCAAAATTGTGTCATTCAAATTCCCGACAAAAAATCAATAAGTGGAAAGAAAATGTAAATGCCCTGCCAATGATTCCTTGTTTTGCCAGCTTCTTTCCATATTAAAAGGCTAAGAATTTGCGTAGCAGGTTTTGTGTGTCGTTCCACTTCAGAAGTAACAATTCGAATAAAAGTGTTCCTAGACATTTTGTTGTCGTTACCATCAAAAGATTGTAAGCATTTTGGGCCACTTTAAAAAAATACCATAATGCTTGTTGGTTTGTTTGTTTGTTTGTTTGCAGCGTGTTGCTCGCCGCACAGGGCGCACTTGTTACACCTCATGCTCTTGACAACTGATTCATACTAAATGGGTTTTAAAAACTAACTACAATCAATACTAAATCAAAATTCGTGAACTTTAAAATATGTCTCAATCCTAAAAAAAATACCGAGAAATTCCTTTAAATGTCTCTTGAAGGTTGGAAAATTGGCACATTCTCTTACTTCATGTGGGAGAGAATTCCAGAAACTCGTTGCACGGTATAAAAATGTGCGTTGCCCAGAAGCTGACTTATAAGCTGGGATATTCAAGTTATGCTTATATCTGGTATTACAATCATGAACGCAAGCACGTGTCTTAAATCTATGACAAAGGTAGCTGGGGGCTAACCCCTTGACACATTTGAATGCTAAAACTCCAAGTGTGTATTTAAGAAAACTGGATACGGGGAGCCACCTTAGCTCTCTTAATACCGGTGTTAGATGATCAAATTTCCGCTTTCCAGTTATTATTCTACAAGCGAGATTCGAAACTTTCTGCAACTTCGAAATATTTTTGATTGAGGTATTAGACCAAACCGCAGAACAGTAATATAGCTTACTAAACACTAAAGCATTTATAACCCGTTCTAGTGTCTTAGCATCAAACAGATGCTTTACCTTCTTAATCTGACATGAGCTACCTAGCACGAAGACACTGTTTGGGTAACCTGTTCATCATAGCTTAGAGTACTGTCTATCTGCAAGCCAAGATCCCGAGCAGAAGAAGATGGAGTGACCTTCTTTCCAAGAAGGGTGACATGAAAATCAGCGGGCAGCCTCTGAAGCAACTGACGTGTGCCCAACACCAGCACCTTGGTTTTCTCTGGATTTATGAGAAGGCTGTTGTAACAACACCATCTTGCAATTTTTTTAAAGTCCTTGTTGATCTGTTGAGTCATAATGCTAGCTTCAGCAACTGGGAATGAAAGATATAACTTCGAATCATCAACATGACTCTAGAGAACACGCGTCCGGTATAGAAGGAATGTTATTGAGGGTAGATAGTAAACAAGGCGAGTCCCAAGATTGAACCCTGTGGGACAACATGTGAGATAGCTCGCAAGCTTGAGGTCTCAGCGCCAATCCTGACACATTGCAGCCGTTCAGAAAGGTAGCTTTTGAACCAATCCAAGGATGCGCGAGAAACACCTAGCGCATGTAGTTTTGCAAGGAGAATTCCATGATCTATACTGTCAAATGCCTTAGAAAAGTCCAAAAGTACCACAAGTGTGACTTTCTTTGCATCCATAGCCTCCAGTGCCTTATACGTGATCATGACACTAAGGGTTTCACACGAATGAAGTTTTTTGTTACCACTCTGGTGTTCACTAAGGCACTTTTTGGTGGTCATATATGTCATTAATTGATTCAGAGCGACACATTCACAAATCTTTGACGCAGCAGGAAGTAACCCGTGCCACGTTCTCCCGCCTCCCCCACGGTACTTGTGTTCCCCCTTGCCTCCCGACTTCCGCCCTCCATTGTGTTGCTCCCGTCTTCAGGTTAATCAAGAGGATTAGAAACCCGGGTTTAACTTTCAAACAGAGCTTAAAGTTAATATTCTTGTTCATTTCGGCTGCCCTTTGTTTTGGCTGGGGATCATTAGTTCCCGATGAAAGCTACTACTGGTCAGTTTTCTTACTAAACTAAGTTTCACTAACCGAGTTATCACAGTTTGATCCTCGCTTCTGACATCTCGTCATAGAGACGAAAGTCTCAGCTCACTATGTGATGTAATGGCTATTGTCAATTCAAAATCAAATAAACAAATCAAGAGGTAGACGTAACGTTTAGAGTTTGCATCTTCTGTATTCGTGCTTGCTTTCCCTTTTTGACGTAAGTAGGACTAAGTATTCGTAGTTAGTACATCAATTGTTGAACCGTTTGCATGTTGAGCGTTCAGTTTAATTGCTAGTGAAGCATGATTGAACAGTCTTGTTTGACCGATTATCAGATTTGTTCGATGGGTTGAAATCGTCTTTTAACCTTTGCGGTTAGAAAAAGTCTTCCATGCGCCGGGGAGGCCGCACTGATCTCTTCCTTCTCCAAATTTTGGTTAGAGCCTCTTCTTCCTCCAAGTCAAGATAACATTCCTGATTTTCTTCAGTTTCATTAATTTTGTTTCTAAATCACATTCCCCTCGGCAGTCTGAAGGGATCTGGCAAAATCTTTCTTCAGTTAGCTCTAAACGACCGCTGAATAATCGTATCGAATCTTCACCAATTTCACAAATAACGTCGCTTTTCTTGCATTTTGCTTCTTCTCTAGACGTTTCGAAGAGAAAACAGCTTTCATCTATTATGACATATGTAGTACCAAAGAAATCATTTGCGTCTATCGCACGTGAGATGAAGATAGAGAAAAAGTTGGATTTGCATTTGATTGCGTAAATTCCAGTATGTGATGACTGATGCGTCTTGTGATCATACCCAGGCAAGGGTACGGGCTCTACATCGCTTCTATAGTTAGTACCTGATGGATGCACTGGTGTATCTGCCTCCTTTTCAGAACTCACAGCCTTAAAAAGCTCCTGTATTGATGTAAGAGCTTGTTCCTCGGTGCTGTCGTGTACATCCACTGAAGTGTACATATAGAAGGGGAGAGTGCCAGCTTTGTCTTTCGTGAAAGAATTTCGCACGGACTGTTGTCTGACCCCTCGTCCAAATTCATTTCTCCAATCGTTAAGGAGTTTGATGTCCTCTTTATTCAGGAACGTAGTTGGCTCTCGTGGCACCGGAAGTAAGTATTCGTACTTGATTGAAAACTGTGATGGTAGCTCATAGTGTTGTTTCCCCCGAGTGAAGCAAATATAACCAGGCCAAGCAATTCTCTTTAAGGTCTCATCTGCTGCCTCAACGAAATTCATCGCACAACTCCAGCACAGTAGGTGTGTCTGTCACCTGTTGCTTTTCACTATCGAAATACTCGTTAACGAGTGTAAGAAATGTTCTTACATCAGCAACTTCCAGCAGATGAGGACATTCTTTACTTAATCGCGTTCGGAGGCGATGAAGGAAGTTCTTGATGAAAGTTACTGAGGCGATTGTCTTCTCAGCTGGGGCTCCCTGCGTCGAAAAGTGGACCACTCCGCACTCTCCGGCGCGCTCACTGAAGCGGCATTGCTTTGAAATAAGTTTGTACAACGAAGCAAAATCTTCAGTAATTTGGGACGGAGGTGCAGTCATAAGGAGCGAGCTTCCAAGAAGGTCTTCTATAAAGGATGCCGCTAGACCACCACTGCGTAATAACCCTCACATGGTCACCTGACGGTAAGAGAAAGGTGGCCAGGCCCAAAACAACTTGGAGGCGATCGATTGAAAAGGAAAGAGGTGAGGCAGATTGGAAGTCGTGGGAAGTAGCGAGGATTATTGCAAGAGAACGGGACCGATGGAAGAGAAGTATCCAGGCCTTATGCGCAACAGAGCACGAAGAAAACTGATGATGAGTCATAAGGAGCGAGCTCCCAAGAAGGTCTTCCATGAATGGATTTTTCGTGGCCACAACGGAAAATACTGAGACCGATTAATATGGTCTTTTACGAAATTTGTCAGAATTTACCTGAGTGACCCTAAGTCACTTTCTCTGTCGGAGATTTTCGACAGCTACAACTTACCAGACACTGTACTTGTCATCTTATCTCATGACCAATGACGTAATAAATTTGAAGGGATTGACAAATTTACCGGAAGTAATGCTGTTTTCCCAGCCCGGGTACAAATTTACGTTTACGTTTTCTTGCCTCCGAAAATGTTTTTAAGCATTGGTAGATGTTAACTGGAAATTTCAAAACCTTGCTAGGTGAGTGTTTATGACTCAGTAATACCCAGTAATAAACAACAAACTATCGCCTTATTTATTTCTGCTCCCGGTTGCCGCCCTCATGTAGATACCGCTTTCCGCCCCTCGTTCTCCCGCTTCCCTCCCTCTCCCGCCCCTTGTTCTCCCGGACTCCCGCCCCCCTGTCCCCCTCCACTTAATGCAAAGGCCCCGCTGAATTTTTAATGAATGACTGCATCTTTATTAAGCTACATCTAAAGTACATATTGAATTTCTCGCAAAGTTCGCACCAGTCATGTGCCAAAAAGTAATCCCTTTCTTACAGTTATCAAGAAGGGCACTACACAAAGCTGCAATCAACGGTCGATGTGACCTCATCGAAGCACTTCTTGAAAGTGGTGAAGATGTCGACCAAACGGATAAGGTTGTTTGTTTCAACTTCTGGTTTTTCCAGTTTACTTTCTGGTGTCTCTGTTCTTTATATTTAGATATTCCTAGTTGATCAATTCAACTTATAGTCGTTACTTTGATTCTATCTTTCAGTTTGGTTTGACGCCTCTTCACCTTGCCGCATGGTATGGACAGAGAGCTGTTGTAAAACTCTTGTTACAGCACGGTGCAAATGTCAATGCAGTAGATAGGGTAAGTTACTGCCCCTAGTTTGGGTATTTGACAAAAGATCAAAAATATCAGTATCAATCATTTTTGTCAGGCATGTGGTTTGATTTTCTAAAGAGTCGCAGTCACGTTTTCTCCAAGTTCAAGAACGCTCGTCTTCCAGAGAAGTTCTACAGTAGCTGTCTTGTTTTGACCGAAGTGCACTTTTAACCTTAAGTTTCAGAAAACAGCCATACAAAAAGCTGAACGCAACAATCACCGAGCCATAGTTAGGCTGCTCTTGAAGAATGAAGCGAGTCCCGGTTACAACCAACCGGTACGGTAATGAAGTAACTACTTTCATGATTTGTAACCGCACAAAGAGGGAACAGAAATCAAGCAATGCGCGTCGTGTAGTTGTTCTCCAAGCCTTTAGCTCCCCGACTCGCTTAACAAGTGTTACTTGATTCTTCTATTTCCCGTAGCGTTCATTTGTAACGCGTTGCTCATTAAACTCCCAGAAGAGATTAACATGTAACTCCCCCCCCCCTCATTATATCCATGAGTATCCGCCAAACGGGTAATGGGAATACTCAAGGTAGTTGTTATCTTGATCTAGCTACAACTTGTCGTAACTAATTTATAAAGAACGTTTAGCAGCTAAAGGAGAGTTCTTGGGAGATAAAGGTTAGTTGACTTGCATGGCTTTCAGCAAACAAGAAGGAAATATCAACAGCTAAAAATAATATCAACCGTTCGAAAAACGAGACATTAAACTCATAAATTTCTTGCATTTACAAGACCCGTCCGGTAAGTTTACCTGCCTGAATTGTTGTTTACCAGAATTTACTACCAGAAAATTGAGTAGTTTTCTGTTGAAAATTCTGAAAATTTTACGATTTCAAAACATTGAACACTCTTGGGTCATATTCAACAATTAATCGCCGAAGGCGAGGTGAATATCGTCGAATAATCCCCAAGACGAAGTCGAGGGGATTATTCGACAACATCCACCGAACCTGAGGCGAATAATTGTTTTAGTATAATTTCAGAGCTGAACAACAGAGACATTTCTAAAATCATAACATTTTATACAAATAACACTTCAAAACAATATTTACTGTTCTAATAAAGAATCCCCAGCGTCGCAAAGCCTCAGTTGAAGTCAGAAAGCTCAAGGTTGTTTTCCGCCATAATTCGCATTTGGGAATGAAGTATCGTCAACTCCAAAACTAATTTCGTGGCTTGAAAGAACTACAAGCTCATTGTTTTTCGAAACGAGTATCATTCAGCATATTTTCTTCTCATTATGACATGACAGGACGGAAAACGGGTGCACTGTAAGTACCTCTCGTTGTCCCATGCAAAGCCTTAGAAAACTTTTCTAAGGCTTAGTGTGGGACAACAGCAGGTACTTACAGCGCAGGCATTTTTGGTACTGTCAGGCTCCGAAAGGTATTTCTAAGTCGGGATGGAACAGTAAAAAATCTTGGTTTTGAAACCTCGCGGCTAAACTCGACAGGAACTTTCAACCGAAGTGAAACTGCACACGTCATGTAATGGATACGCGCCCGTGCAGCACTTAAGGACTTTTCCCAGGGTAGCACCTTAAGAAATAGGTAGGCCTTGCGCACGCGCTATGTTATAAAAAAATAAGTAGATGCCGTATTTATAAGATTATTGTCTTTCCGGGAGCCAAGACGGAAACAAAGCAACTTAATGAGGAGTCTAGAGGTGCTATGTACCCTCTTCCTCTGAAATCCGTGCGGAATTCGTCACGATGAATCATAGTCGTATCAGTGTAATACAAGACAGAAACATTTAAATGATCTGATTATTTTAATAGATTTAAAATGATTTATTCATTTGTAAGGGGTATTTTCAATTACCACTATCATTTGTTTCAACTATTGACTGTGAATTATTTTTTCAATTTAGCTTAGCCTGAAATCCCTTTCAAGGAAAGCTTTTCTGCATGTAGATGCACGATCCGGCTTCAATCGACTGCAAGCGGCTGTATTTCATGGTGACCTTGACACAGTTTGGAAAGCTCAATGCTACCTCGAGAATCATGTTCAACACATGCATTTTCAAAAAACAGGAAACCAAGTAAAGGTATTCCCTGGAAAAACTGCGTTAGAAATTCTCTTTGCCCTCCAAGAAAAAGGAGAAGAACATGTTCGAATAAGAACAATGTACGAAGAGTACGTTGAAAAGATTGATACATTAAGTGAGCTACACTTGTGTAGAGGTAGCGATGACGCAGAGAAGGCTGTGGAGATGGTTCTAAACGAGGGCGTAGAGGTAGATATTCCAGGAAAAAGCAACCGTACACCTTTAATGTGGGCAAGTGCATCATCCTCTGGTGAGTTTGTCCAGACCCTCATTGATCTTGGAGCTAAGGTAAATACTCAGAGACCATCAGACAATGTTACGCCTTTAAATGTGGCAGTTGTTCATAACAATTATGTAGCTGTTAAAATTCTCCTGAATCACGGAGCTAAAATGGGCATTCAAGATAATTACGGAGAACTACCACTGCACGATAGTGCTAGGGGAGGATTTTTTAATGTCTCCAAACTACTAATCGATTCGGGTTGCGACATCAACGCGAGGAACAACAACGAAGAAACCCCACTCTACGTGGCAGTCAAAAATAAACATGTACACTTAGTCAAATGTCTTCTTAAAGGCAATGCTGATGTGAATATTAAATACTGCAAGGAGAATGCAAGAGGACGAATTTGCCTTGTTCGTGGGAAGGACAAAGCAGGAAAACTAGCCTGGAATTATGTTCTTGTACAGAGAGCTCGTTTGCCCCTGTTCATGAGGCAGGCTAATGGTAGTAGTCTCGACGTTGCAGACTTTGGAGAAGTCCTCAAATCTGGATGGGGTATGGACCCTCCCAAGAGCGTAAGAGAGGAAATTAGAGAGATAGAAAAGACCTTGCCTGACATGCAAGGTGTTACAATACTCCATTTTGCTTGCAAAAGTGCGAGTCTCGAGATTGTAAATGAGCTTGTGGTGAAGTGCAAATCAGATATAAATACCTGCGATGGAGAGGGTTACACTCCACTACATTTAGCAGCGATGCATGGGACCGTTCAAGTTGTAAAAAAGTTGGTTGAACTCAACGCTGACGTCAACTTGAAAGTGGATGGAAACGATGCAGCTGACTTGGCTCACATGAACGAAGAAACAGAAATTGAGGAATTTCTTAAATCCAAGAGAAGCTCACCCTTAAAGGACTCAGGCATTTAATTGGCCCAAAAGTCAGTCGATTTTTAAATGCGCCACAAGAGGCACAAGGTGGCTCAAAGTTCATCGAGAAAAATGTTAGTTGACTTATTACGCATACTGGAAACGTTGATTCTCAATCATTATATATATTTTTTTACAAATACTCAGTCCAAATTAAAGGTGTCTTTGCACAACACAATTTAGGAATAGCTACTGAATTCGAACGCATTTGACCATCGAGAAAGTTCGAATTCAGTAAATATGGAACTAGTACATCCAGTACTGCGTTATCCGACGGCTTTTTTATCATTTATTTTTTCCATTTTGACTGGTGATTTGCTTCATGTTTAGGCTTTTTACTAAATCGTCAATGAAGACACGACCGTAGAAAGCGAGCAGCTGAATGGAAATCATGAGGTTTTACATTAATCTTTTAATACATATGTGAAGTTTCTTTTGCTCTAATTTTGCAACGTGAATGCATTCATTAACATATCAATCGATTTAAGATGTTCCCTTTGGTTATTTTAGCGTATCAATTGAGGATTCTAACAAAATTTTTTCTTTACACAAATTTGAAGTACCCTCCTCAATTCTTTACAGTTTTTATGAAACGAAAGAGGCTGAATATTTTCACTCTCTCTACGGAAATGATAAACTTGAGCACCACTTTTCGATGTTAAAGTTTCGAAACTCAACAAAATTTTAACTCAGTAAATCCTTCTACAGTGTTAGTGGCTAAAAAAAAAGAACTTTTACAATTCCGAAGCAAATTGATCACAGCTGCTAATAAAAAAAAGTAAACCATCAGAAGGAACCAACCAGAACCCAAAGTAATAACATAACATGTAAAAGCGCTAAAGGGCGAGAAAACACGGGAAACCAATTCGCGATTGGTTTCGGCTCTACATCTGATTGGCTGAGAGTATGTATGGTGTAGGTTTGTTGACCAATTACAGGAAGTGCTGTAATCCCATATATACTACTTTCACACAAATTGAACCAATAGGAAGTAATTGAATTATTGTTTTACTGCTGGCCATCATGAAAGCAGCGAAGGCGTAGGTCTGCCTTGAAACATGAAAAGGACCGGTGACTTGTGTAATTGACAACCTCCATTTCAACTCCAAACCACATGAGAAATAACTGTAACTAGTATTAAGTGTTGTGTCGAATAAAATTTTATTTTACCAATGGGGCATGTTCTAATTACATGTCACTGTAAAAAAGAAGTAATGATGATAAATATTAGGGGAAATTAAATTCTAAATACAGTCTAGGAGGAGTGTGGCCGAGTGGTTAGAGTGACGGACTCGTAATCCGCCGCTCCCGGGTTCGAGTCCCACCCTGACCACTGGATTTGTTTCACGGTAGCCCCGAGTTCAGATCTTTGGCCACCCTTGTAAATAGCCAACTGGTTTGCCTCCGGCCAGTTGGGGTTCTTAATGATGTTCTTAGTGATGTTATGTTCAATTTAGACCATTTGTTTCATTTGTTTGCAAGGACCACAATGGAAACTACTGGTTCACCAGTAATTGTGTAATCCTATAAAAAGACTTTTTTTTTTTTTCTAACATCAAACTTTTTCTGAGCGAATTTTCGATCTTGTGCCTCAATTTGTTTGTAATTATTTCTAGAAAAGTGCTTGTAAATTGGTAATCGAGACATATTTATCATACACACAGAGATGAAAATACTGAGAAGATGAATAAGTAGAGCTAAAATGTACCTTAGCTTCCATGTAAAATCACAAAATTCAAAATGAAATAACTTGACAGTTACAATAGCACTTTCTCATTTTGTTCAACTTCTGCGAGGCCCCTAGGATTTTCTGTGGCATAAATTGTGACAGCCCAGAAAAGATATCTTTTGCTCCTTCTGTTTTATCTAAGAGGATTAAAGAGCCTCTTCCCGCCTAATTTTCAATAGCAAGTGTTGCTGTACAAAAAAAAAACCAGTCAAATTGTCGGAAAATGAAAGACAAGGAAGTCATTGTGTGGTAATTTTTGCAGAGTGCTGGCTTCTGTTGTTCGAGGCTCGGATAAAGCTGTCCACTGGATATAGAGGATATCACATGGCCGCTTGGGGATACGGATTTTCTTTTCGAATGCTATAAGTATCTCTCACTCCTTCGCTTCGCTTACTCGTGAGAGATACTTTCAGCACGAGAAGATAAAGTTCGTATCCCCAAGCGCATAAGCGGCCAGGTAAAGTTCTATTTATTTTATAGATAGTGATAAAAATTTCCAAATAAAACACAACTTTTTTTATTCATTTTCGAAAAATCAAAATAGTGCAATTAAAGTGGTCACCTATCGCAAAATGCCTGTTATCGGCAACTCTACCGTCTTCGCTCCTCGAAACCACTTTGTGAATGAAATTTCAAAAGAACCAGCCGCACGCCTGAGCTGGAAGCTCTTTTGTAATTGGCTGATCATGTTAGTAACCATGGCGACTACAATATCCTCACACGTGAAAGATGAAAATAGTATCCTCACTGCGCGCAGTGAAGTTATGATTTTTTAGTAAAAGGAAAATTCCTGGTATTTCATCAGTATCTATATAATAAAAATCTTTATCCCGTGGAGTGCATAGCGCAGTACATTTGGTATCACTTAGTTGGATACCGTTGACTGCCCTTTATACAACTGGGTCCTGATCAATGGACTGTTTATAATGACTTTAATGCTGTATTTGACGATTGAATTTTGCGCTTTCGAAATGGATGGAAAAAAGCGGTAATCAGACTTCATGTTATGCCATCGTGTTCTGTAAATGGGTAGCAGAAAGGTGTTAGGACAAAATGAGAAGATGTCACGAGTTAACCCTGTGATGGACGAGTACCTTACCCATGGAAGGGTAGAATAATCTATTTACTTTTGAAAGGGGTTAAACTTGTTAGAATTTTTTCTTTTTTTATTTACAATAACGAAAAAAATATTGAAAAATCTCAATCTTTTTTCAAGATATAACTCACATGTAATTGCTGTGGAATGTAAACAAAAAGCTGGCCTGCTACTTGGTAACCGCGTGTTGCAGTTGAAACTGCACCAGTTTGCTGAATAGTAACCAAGCATCCCTGTGGTCCTGTATACGCAGGCCGCCCAGGCTGAATACACATCACTTGTTGATTGGTTACCGTCTAATAAACAAAATTATTGTATGGCTGTGTCTCACAAGGACTGGGAATTACCGAATTCACAAATTTGATTGGCTGAAATCAATATTGAAAGCGGTCTAGATTTTCCCATCTAGACCGGCATCTAGACCGGTCTAGAAAAAATAGGTACAAAGAATATAAAAAATTGGCATAGAAGACACAGCCATATAATAAACATCTTATTAACCGAGCTAGGTCGGTCTGTATGGGAGAATCTTGACCTCGGTCAAGATTCTCCCATACAGACCTCCCGCTCAGTTAATAAGAACTAGGTAAAAATGATGGATTTCACGCATACGATACGTAAGATATTTTCATGTATCTAGTATTTAACAGGCATGTATCTGCATTTTTTGTTGATACAAACAAAATTCACCGCCCCACTCCCCCCAACCACTTATCATTAAATAATGACCGTCCCTTACTCGTATGAATCCGTATGTTCCCGTATGTTCCCGTATGTCAATATAAGACCTCGCTTGTTATTCGTATGTCACCTGAACAACTCGCGTTATGTGAAATCCGCTTCCAACATCCTGCGAGGTGTTCGACTGACCTTTTTTTTTTCACATAGAACATGATACCTTCGTTAATGCACCGTGTATCGGATAAATTCGAATATGACGTCATTGTCTGATAGGGATCTTTTTACTTTTCTAATTCAGTCTACTTTTCTTAGTTTTAATTCCTTTATCTATTTCTATCCTAACATGAATTTCATTCATTCATTTTATTTGCCATTACCAGAAAAAAAAATTGATCGAATACAAAATTTATGATGCATCATAGATAAAAAGAACTCTTGTAACTAAATTAACTTCAAAATCAAAGGAAATTGAAGAGGTAATAGCAAGGAAGCCTATTAGAAGCCGTGGGCTTATAAAAATATAGGCTTCCTTAAACTATAGGATAAACCATACAAATCAAGGTGCTGAATGAAAATTTAGATTAAGTACCTTGCTTTGAATTATACAAGACTCAAATCTGTTGTTCAGAAAGGGACTTTCCCGTTGCTAAGGGCGTACCTGACCTTTAGATTCGTGGTACTGCACTATTTCTTCTGTTGTACTCGCCATTTCCACACTTCAATACATGCGCGATGGTTTTGGCGTTGGAAGAAGCAGTGGTAACTCGTGGATATTTGTTCAGGCATCCAAACCTTTTGTTTGCAGCTTCAAACTTTTCAAGATATTTCTCAGTTTAACTTTAATTTTAAGGTAGGTTTGGCACCTTTTCCTATATACGTCGTCGTGAAAATTCAAAACAACTTTGAGCGAAGCGTTTCTAAGAATGCCTTGTACATAGACGGAAACATACAAACACTACCTACCAGTCTCTAGAAGGGCATTTCATTTCAGTGTCCCCACTTTATACCAAGAGTCATCTTTGAAATCACGACACTGCTGCTCAGTTGGTGTGAATGAAATAGCACGATTAAGTCTTTCGTCCAATTCATCCCGTTATTGCAGGTTTGTTTAATTGAAATACGCTCCATTTGGTTTAGAATAGTGTCTGAGACAATATCTTTACTTTTTTCTGAACATTTTGTAGGAGTGGGTATCTGACAAGAGCTGCAAGGAAGTCAAAGAGGCCTCAATTTACGGTAAGCTAAAGAGAGAAGAAAATCATTTAGTAAACAGTACATGACAACTGATTTCTTGCTCTTGTAGTATTCAGATCACAAGACATGCGATTTGAGACGAGCGCCATAGAATGTATCTCATAGCTTCATGTTCTAATTGTTTCAATTGATCAGCAAGTGTCGTCTTCATCCGCCGGATGAAGACGAAACTAAGATCCAGAAGTTGTCTGTTTAGAACGGAAAGTATGCGCTTTGTGGTGTCATTACGTTAATGGCAGAGTACAAGGCATTTTGAATGCGCACCTCCAATCTCTTTCTATATCGGGTACAAAATGGTGAAATGAAGATGCAGTGACTAGCGAGTGATTAAAAGTTGAACAAGCAGGGCTCAGTTTACAAGAAACGACAATTTGTAGTTATTTTATGCTTATTTAGCGAAGGTAAATATCAGTTTCGATTTCGCTTTGGATTGAAGATTCGTTGATGATGTAACATTTACTCACTCGATTTGAAACTACTGCGCATTCCGCCTACGCGAAACTCAATCGTTATATGTCAGCGCCACCTTAAACTTTTGAGCTCGGTACTTATGTTTGGTGATGACTTTAGAAGGAATAAGCAACCGGAGTTGACATCTGAATGGTCTGGAAAAGCAGGAGGGTTTGCACAAATCCATTTCGCTATTAAGCTTTGTACTTTTAGGAGATAACTGAACGTAAAAATTCAATGTCAGTCACTCAGAATGCAACGCCATTGAACCTATTCCTATTTTAGGACCTCCAGGAAACTCTTTACGTGTTCGTGTTCAGTCGCTGCAAAGTTTGTTAAATTTGGCTTATTTTCATGATTGAAAATGTGTTCACTACAGGTGCTTTCAAGTGTGAACTTAGATAATCACGCAACATATTTGAAACGCGAGGACATAATCATGAATTTTTTTGTCCGATAGTAAATATTAAAACGAGGAATTGCTACCAATCTGCTCTTTCACAGTCCGGTGTTACACTGTTTGCTCCAATTAGCAACTTCTCCGGAGCTCAGACGCTTGTTGAAAGGCAAGACACCGGAAAGGTAATTTGTACAATATCTTAAGTGTTTCGTTCGCTTGAACACCCGCTCGTAACCATTACAAAGGCGAAAAAATGTGCTTGAAATAGAGCACCAAGTGTATAAATGGTAATAAGAGTGAAAAATCTTGATGAAGCAAAAGCTGAATTTTTCCCCCAAGCAAAAAGTTTGGTGGCATTTCCTTGCGCAATCAGATCGAGGGCTTTGTTTCTCTCAAGCTCGTTACGCTATACAGTGACAGCTCTTGTAGTTAAATAAGCTGGCTTTTTTTTTATTATGTTTTCATTTTCTAGAGCAGTCTCTAGATGGGAATTACACGCAAAATTTCATTACAACAAAATGCAAAATTGGATCAAGTTTCTTATGTACTTGTGAAACGTAGCAGGCAATTTTGGGGGATTTTTTGAGCGGTCTCCAGATAGGCATTACACGCAAAAAGCAATGTTAGGTATTTTGAAAAGATTAAAAGTCATTGTGAAACAGGATTTCTCAAATATCAAACAAGAGCCTCTATCAGGCAACGGATTTAATCATTCCAGTAAAAGACATATCAAATTCAGTCGAAACGATCAAAATTCCAAAGCAATCTCACTGGAAATTGTTTGTGGATAAATTCTTTGTAGACTAGCAAAAAGTGTCTACAAGGAAAAGTATGGCGTTTGACTTAGAAAATTAAGGACTGATTTGCCTGGCTTGTCATCCTTAAGAATCCGAAGATGCTTTCCGTTTTATGACAAGAAAATGAAAAAAACATAGAATGCAGCGAAATTGAAATAGTTTAGATTTTGGAATCTCCTGCGAAATTGCGATTTGTGGATGTTTAGCTGCCGCAAAGTTTGTTATTTTTTGTTTATTATTTGCATGATTGAACAAACACTTAATCACACCAATATATTAAAAAGATGATAAAACTGGAAGGGGAAATTACCGCCCAGTCTCCCCACTCAGCATTTCAAGCAAAATCATGGAATTGGTCGTAAATGACGCCCTTGTGAAACACGTCTTTCGAGATGACAATTTGGTCTCAAACAGGCAGTGGGCCTCCCGACCCGGGAATTCAACGGAATACCTGATGATTCATCTCACAGAATCTTGGAGATCAGCTCTTGACTCTGAAAAATTTGTAGCAGTAGCGTTCATCGACTTCAGGAAAGCTTTCAATAGCATCTCACATGCTGCATCAATTATGAAGCTAGAAAGACATTTGGGAATTAAGGGATCAAACCCTAGATTGGTTGAAGAGTTATTTGACAGGACGAAAACAGTTTACAGAGTTAAATGGAGTTAAGTCAGACCTTCTCCCAGTATCCATGGGGATACCTCAAGGATCAGTGCTAGGACCGACTCTGTTCACACTATTCACAAATGATCAGCAGCCATCTGTCCGGTCGGGGTCTGCGTATCTGTTTGCCGATGACACCACGGTCTTCTGAATAGTCCGATCAGTACCTCAAGGATAAGTGCTAGGACCGACCCTGTTCACACTATTCACAAATGATCTATGATCTGCCACTATCGGTCCGGTCGGGGTCTGTGTATCTGTTTGCCGATGACACCACGGTCTTCTGTATAGGCGACACGGCCGACGAGGCCATCGCAAAGTTGAACGGGGCATTGAAGGAAGTTTACGACTGGTGCGGTAGAAACCAGTTAACACCCCATCTAGGAAAGAGCGAAGCGATGCTTCTTTGTAGGGGAAACCCAATAGGGCCGATTGCCCCGGTGTTATTGGGTGACTCCAGCATAAAATGGGTGACTAAAGCACGCGTGTTAGGCTTGACGGTCAACCACAAGTTAACATGGGATGCATATTTGATGGATGTTAAGAAGAGTTTTGCTAGTAACCTAGACCTGTTAAAACGAGCCATATTCTTGCCAAAAAGCTTTTTGAGAGACTTCTACTTTAAGTTTATTTTGCCCTCTGTTAAATACGGACTAGTACTGTGGGGAGCGTGTTGTAACTCGAATTTACTTGATTCAATTGAAAGACTTCATTGTAGAGCATCTGGAATCATTTTTGACTTACCAAGAGACATGCCTTCAAAAGAGGTGCTGGCCTATGATCGGTGGCCCACTATTTACTTATATTATAAAATAGATATTCTTAAGATCTCTTTTAAAGCACAAAATGGCGGCTTGCCTGAATTGCTGTCTAATAATATTTAAATAGAAAGGTTAGGACTAATGGATATTCACTACGGGGTGATGACTGCTTATCAGTACCAAAATTCGAAACTAGATTTATGACGGATTTGCTGGCTTACAGAGGCACCGTTCTGTGGAATACAATTTGTCTCAATCAGAACGGAACCGTGATCGCATCTGAGCAACAAAGATCGATATCTGATAAGAACAAAAGATTCGAGACTACCTCCGTCTCGACAGTGCGGCGTAGAATTGCAGATTTTATATATAATTGACGATTATTTATGTTTATTACACGACTCGGGCAGTCAGAGGGCCAATAACTAAAATCAACCAATCAAAATGCTCTATTGCCGGTCAATATTCTCTCAGTATTGGACCGAGCACTGTCCCGAATGGTCCCGAAAGATACCGCACTTGTGTCCCTTTGAACTTCAGTCGTATAATAAATCTCTTATTAACCAAGCTTGCTCGGGACCGTACTGGAAGTATATCGGCCCTCGGTCTTTTTGTACGGACCGAGCGCAGCGAGGTCCGTACTGTCAAGACCTCGGGCCGATATTCTCCTAGTACGGCCCTCGCGCTTAGTTAATAAGATATATATATATTTTAGTATATTTTACCTTTTCAGTAATGATTTTATCTCGTAAAAAAAAATTAATAGTTTTAATGTATAATTCATAATGCACTAGTTACCAATCTTGTCAATATTTTGACATTTTATCTACATTAGGATTTATTTCTTTAATTATAAATACACGACCCCACAAGCTTGTAGCTTTAAATTTTTATCGTGTTTAAATAAAGGTCATCCATTCATCCATCCATCCAATCATGTTGCTTCCATACATCAAGACAAACGTACGTTTTCACAGCGAATATTTTCATGTTTGAGTTGTACATGGTTTTTCGTCCCTCAGTCAAAATCCTTCTTTCTTTGTACACTGGGTGTGACATGAGTGAAACTGCTGCTAGCGTTGGACGGAATCCTGACTCAGTCATATTAGTTGTATTTCTGAAAAAGGGGCTACAGCTCTGAAATAACTGTCTTTAAGTACTGACAAATCTCTTTTCTCTAAATCGAAGAAATTGTCTGTTATCATTACTTTAGACTGTGAGATATAGCACCTTTATCGTCCCAGGCTAAGTTTCTCTTAATTTTTTCATGGCTTTGCTCATTACAGATCTACTCTGTGTTCAGTTAATTGAGTCGCAAAATTTGTCACATGGCCGTCCTCAGCAACGATAAAAGATGGCTTGTGATTCTTGCGGCCTCAAACAAGGTCCTGGCCCCTGTTTTACGGGATATAGTGAAACAAGGAATGGACAACCTCTATGAATTCCTAGATAATCACCTTAATGCCCTACCGACACCATGCAGTATGAAAACACTGACCAACGTGGATGTATGCCATCTGGCAGCCACTCCAAGTCCTGCTTCTGTACCTAAAGACTTGAATTTTGGTAACATTAACAACAATTTTGGAAAAAGAAAAGCGGCCTACAACTACACTGTCAACAGCTCAGTTGATCTTGCTAAGCTTACCTCCCAATCTACCTTGCAAAGTTCTCGGCATTTGACAAATCCATGGATTTGTCTGCCGCTCTTAATCTTTTGGGATATAGAAAGTACCTCACCCAAATATTCGTTTCTTCCAATCCTTTGCATAATATCCAGTCATTAGCGGATGATGTTAGAGAGAATGTGAGGAATCCAGCCAGCCATTTCAATGAGAGCCACTGGACCCAAATCGTGTTTGATCAATGCTTTGACAAGATTGAGACCCAACTTAAATGTCTGCCTGTAAATGCCGCCAGAAAGAAGGAGCTTTTAGATCAATTGTCCGAGTGGAAAACAAAAGGTAATATAATTACATTTAGTAGCATCATAAAAGCCATTCAAAGGATTACGCATATTTCTATCAATCTCTTGAAAGAATTTCGAACATCAATACTTTAGGCCAACCCAAGTGGACCTTAGGATGGTAGAGGCGTGTTTAGGGACACAAGGCATCCTTCCCAGTGATGAATTATTTATTCATTCCCTCATGCATTCATTCGGTTACTTGCGGGTTTATCTCTTAATTTCTTTATTCATTCATGGATCTATTTATTGATATTTCAAGTTCATTTTATTTCATTTCTTTACTCATTTAAACATCTCTACATTCTGTTTTTTTATGATTATAAGGTTTCCAACTGATTCTTGATGAAGACGTGAAAGACCTGATGGAACAGTTTCAAAATGATAAACCAACGAGAGACGAGATAGAGAAAATCATGGAAAAGCCCTCATCCCTCTTGTCTGCAAAAGTCGATGTTGTTTTAAGTGTGCTGCAACGTAAGCTTGCTTACAAGGATAAATTATTTTCTGGTGTGAACACGATGAAAACTGTTCTTCTAGTTCTCAATTCATGTTCAACTGATTTTTAAACTAAATTGTCGTCCCAATTTCTCTAGTCGTCTTCAACCTGATGGGGGAGAGGGCGCGTTGATTGACGGGACTAAACAATGGCTGCGAAGGAGACAAAATCCCACTCCTTCCCCCCCCCCCCCCCCCATTTCTTGTGAATTATTTTTCCTTGTTTCCTGACCCAAATTCCATTTTAAGATGAACTCTTTTATTCGATTGTTTTAAGTTGCGTTACATTTACAGAACAGGATCGAGAGACATTGTGACATATTATTCGGTGACGAGATTCACTTTTCCATGAGTGAACTCGGCTAATTTTCTACCTGGTGGGGGAGAGAGCCCGTTGCGTGATTAGACTAAAGAACGGCTGCGAAGGTGACAAAATCCCACCCCCCTCGTCACCCTCCCTCGATTTCTTGTAAATGATTTTTTTCTTGTTTCCTGACCCAAATTTTATTCGATTGTTTTAAGTTGGTTTGCATTTACGGAACCGGATCGAGAGACATTGTGACATATATCACTCGGTGACGAGATTCACTTTTCCACGAGTGAACTCAGCTAATTTTGTAGGTGACTAGCCTCCTAAGAACACAACATCTCGAGCTGCAAACTAAGTAAGCTGGCTTGAAACATTTTCTGTCTATTTCTTCACCGCCTGTTCATCGTAAAATGATCCAGAAATTCAAGCTAATCAAGAGAGCAGTAGGAGTGTTCACCCATTGGGATCAAGTGTTTCACCTACAGAGGCCACTTCAAAATCCAAAGACACTCACAACATACAAATAAAGGTAACCATAGCATTACTAAAGATTATGGTCAAAAGCTTTAAAGTTATTGCTTTCAAATGCTGATAGTGTTGAAGTGGTACGTGCAGAATATTCTCCCCCATACCAGCAGTTTTCGTGATTGGTCAACGAAACTTTATCATTTCGAAGCACTCAAAACGTCCATTGATTTTTTTGTTTTTATTTTTCCTAAAATAAGGGGCATTGCAGATAACCTTACTAAGCACTGACACGTTGTTAGCATTTAAGGTTACCGTGCACCTTCAGGGGTGTCTCGCGTGCAAGCGATGTAGCACGTCCGGTTTAAACTGTGGATATCTAAACCCCTATATCAAATTAAAGCTTATAAGACTGGCTATCAGACTATACCAAAAATTTTGAAAAAAAGAGAATTGTCGAATTTTTCACGACTTCTAAATGCGAGCGCCCGAATCACCTTTTAAGAGCTACAAGTCAAAGGGAATTTGTTCGATTGCTCTCAAATTTTGACAGTAGCTAGTTTTACTTATAAACAACAAAAACTTGTCTCCGAATTTTTTAATTCTAAATACTTTTTTTTAAAGAGCGATTTTTGTACGATCACTCCACATTTTTTTAATCCTATTTCAAAAATGTTCTGTAACTTTTCACTGAAATTGAATATGGCAAATCACAGACACGTTTTTTTTTAGCGCTTTAGCCCCGGAAACGGAGGAACACATTAAATAAGCGAAAAACAAAATTCGCTTTAACATGTAACGTTCAAAAGGTGATTCGGGCGCTCGCATTTAGAAGTCGTGAAAAATTCGACAAATCATTTTTTTCAAAATTTTTGTATAGTCTGATAGCCAGTCCTATAAGCTTTAATTTGATATAGAGGTTTAGATATCTACAGTTTAAACCGGACGTGCTACATCGCTTGCATGCGAGACACCCTTGAAGGTGCACGGTAACCTTAGGGACCGACCATTTAACTTTTGAGGGGGTGGGGGTGGGTGATTTCATGTCATCAAGAAATTTTTTTTATAGCAATCTGCTTCGCAGGATATTTTTTCCGTTCTAAATGCCCTTTTTCTTCTGTTACATTTGAGCTGCACGCAATTTTTTTCTTCCGACAAGCGCTCGGGGGAAATTTATTTCAAAATCACCCACCCCCCTCCCCCTCAAGAGTTAAATGGTCGGCCCCTTAAGTATTCTTAGCAATTCTGTTCCCGAATACAAAATTTCCTTTGCGACAGATCTATTGTATACTTTCAAGCCCCTCTTCGGTTGGAAACTCTTTAGATAATGACTTACTTGTTTCTTAAACCCCACTTGATTTCTCCGCATTCCGAAATAAGGATTGCGAAATCTGCCGCACTAGTCTTTTTTACTGTAGCCTCCCGTTAGAAGGAGTGTACCATACCTGCTGCCTTGTTTTGATAACGTTACATTTGATTTATTGCCTTGCGACCTCTCTGATTTTAGGGCAAGGATCCGGACTCGAACTACAAGCTTAGAGCTGAAAATGCCAAGGTAAGTCCAATAATAAAGTACTACGAAGATTCGGTGAATATGTTGGCGTTTTTAATTAAAAAAAAAATTCCCGTGCGATTGAGTTTTGAGGCTATACTGTAGCTCTTTGGAGGTAAGCGTTTCGCTAGCCAAAACAGGAAATTGCGCCTTCCATTTTTTCTGATACGGACTTCAAGCCTTCTTACATTTTAGGCTATTCTTCTTAGTTATTATGAGGCAAGCTGTAATCTTTGGATAAATTTGATGAAGTTGATATTTTTTCTTTCTTTTATGATTGCGATTTTCGCTAAAAACTTATATGGTGGAAAAGGTCGTGCGCTACCGAGTATTTAAAATTCAAAATGGAAGGGAACATGGCGTTCTCCTGGTTTCATTCTTAAAATGTTAGATTTTCTATGTTAGGAATGCCAGAATACTTTGGATGCGCAAAAAATCAAGAGCCGGCATCAGGTGTCGGGCCCAGTTTATCACATGTATTTTCAGTGTTAAGAGTTCTGAGTCAACATTAACACCATTTTTCTGAATGCATTGTCCGAAGAACTTTGAAGTTCGTATTGTTTTTTCTCTCCTCCCTTTTAAGAAAAGCATATTTTAGTTTGTTCAATTGAATTAGACTAGTCGAGAGCATGAGGTAATTATAAATTTGAGCTTGATCATGAGGAGAGAAACATCATGTGACATCAGGTGAGCTTTTGCGCGAAACGTGATATCTTCACACGTGAAAATAAATGTAGATTACTTTATGGTTGGTGAGTACATACGATTTTCATCCACGAGTTGTAAAGGATCGCAAACGAACGAGCGAGTCTTCCAGCGAGTGAGTTTGTGATTCTTCACAACAAGTGAATAAAAATCGTACAAGTGAACTAGCCACGAAGTAATTTGTCTATTACATTACATACTCAGCGATACTACACAACAAAACGTCTAATAATTAACAATTATTCGCCGAAGGCGAGGTGAATATCGTGGAATAATCCCCGAGACGAAGTCGAGGGGATTATTCGACAATATTCACCGAACCTGAGGCGAATAATTGTTTTAGTATAATTTCAGAGCTGAACAACAGAGAAATTTCTAACATCGTAACATTTTAGTAACATTTATTAACATTTTAGTTTAACATTTTATATAAACCGCGCGGAGCGGTTTATATAGCGTCATATAAGGAACCGCTCGACCAATCAGATTGCTGGAAACTCTTTGTTCAGCTCTGAAATTATACGAAGATATATTTATTATCCAAATGTGCTTCGTAGAGTACAAATAACGCGCGAGACGAGTACAAATAAAGCGCGAGAGGAGTACAAATATCACACGATATTTGTACTCCAGACATATCTGCGAAATTCGCCCGCACTGAAATAACAATTTGACGTGTTTTATAATAAACCTCTTATTAAACGTTTTGTTCTGTAGTATATATCTCTTATTAGACGTTTTGTTGTGTAGTATCGCTGAGTATTTTTACGAGTTGTGTCGTATTTTGACGAGCCCGTAGGGCGAGTCAAAATACAAATAACGAGTAAAAATACTCAGCGATACTACACAACAAAACGTCTAATAAGTTATTTATTATCCAACACGCCAAACTGTTGTTTCTGCTGGAGAATTTCGCGGATATTTATTTACGGGGAGTGCGTGACAGAAGAATGCGAAGCGGAAAGGAATTGGCACGTTGTTGTGTTGCTGTTTCTATTTTCTTCATTAAATGAAGAAATTTTCTGGTCGTCAAGCTGTTTTTCTTCGTTCGATTCATCAAATGAACTTGGATCTCTATTTGCCAGCCATTCTGACTCTTCGTCGTCGGAAATATCATTGAAATAGCCTGCCACCTTTTTTTTTTCTGTAACTACAATCCAATTCTTCGCTTGCGCGATGCCAGAAAACCAGTATAGCCGGTACTACAATAGACGAGTACAAATACTGCGTGATATTCGTACTCGTTTATGGCGTTATTCGTACTCGTCTAGGTGTAGTTGGATAATAACACTGATTATTATCCAACTACAACTAGACGAGTACAAATAACACCATGGACGAGTACAAATCACGCGGTCTAATAAGATATATGTATTTTACTCGTTTGTATTTGTTTGTAAAATACGGCACAACTCGTAAAAATACTGAGCAATACTACACGAAAAAACGTCTTGTAAGATATTTTTATTGTATGACCCGTCCGGATCCATTCGTGCAATCCTATAGAAAACCATAGTAAAAGCAAACGCTTGCAGGGCGGGACGGGACGGGTTGACGTGAGCCGGTCCGGAAAAAGCTGTCCGGCCCTGCTGCCCTCACATCGCTTTGTTGCAAAATCTTAAAGGAAACAGAAATGAGGAAAAAATTCGGGTTTTTCAAGGAATTAGGAGTTTCTTGCTCTGACTTGAATCAATAAAGGAAAAGTTTTAATTGCAGAAATTTTTTTGTGCTCGTGTGGCTGCGTGTGCTCGTATGTCGCGTTCTATTTACTTTGAAATTTTACAGCACTTGGTGGTCATACGATAAAATGCTTATTGACTGAGTAGGAGGGCCGCACAGGAAAATATCTGGCTCTCGGTCATGAGGCACGTACCTTGCTGCGCTCCGTCCGTACGTCATGACCTTGAGCCCACTATTTTCCCGTCCGGTCCTCCCACTCAGTCACTGTGTAGTTAATCTTCACTATGACTACATAACAAATCGTTTCTTCTTAGCGAAAGTGAAATGGTTTGGTTTTTCATTGGTGTTCATACAATTAAAGCAATGTCATATGGCCGCTTGGAGATGCGAAATTTCTCTCATCGTGTTGAAAATATTTCAACACGAGAAGAGGAATTTCACATCTCCACGCGGCCATGTAAAATCCTCTCTGTATCAATTGTCAGGCACGCGATTTGATTTTCCAAAGAGAAGCATAACGAAAATACTCCTTAGTCAACACGAAAAATACTCCTTGGTCATATTTTCCATTGTCCAGGAATGCTCGTCCTCCAGATCGGTTTGTAGTCACTGTGCTGTCTTCCTAGTCAGTCTGTACTATACTGTTTTTGACCGAAGTGGTCTTCTTATCTTTCAGTTTCAGAGAACAGCTCTACAAAAAGCTGATCGCAACAATCACCGAACCATAGTTGAGCTACTTTTAAGGAATAATGCGATTCCCAGTTACAATCAACCGGTACGGTAATGAAGTATGCTACTTCCAATGATGATTTGTAACCGCACAGATTGGTTATAGGTTAAGTCATTTTGGTCAAGGAAAAGCTTCTTTTCACTTACATTGTTTATAACCGGTTCGTTATAGCTTTCAAAATTTGTAGAAGCTTCAGATTTAACTTCGATTTGCCTTGACGTATTCGTCTGCGTCTTCATGCGCGTGGCGTGATTCGTCTCCAGGGCCCAGTTGTTCAAAGGGCAGATAACGCTATCTGACAGATAAATCGCTAACCAGCGGATACGTGTTGAGAATTTGTACTGCGCCATTCATCAGATGGAAATTTATCCTTTCGCGCGTATTTATGGACAAAATCAATCGAAAGATTCTCCCCAATGAATGTGTTGTGTCTTTTAGTAGTTGTGAACTCCCTTTGCTTTTGTTTCAATCATTTGACTTATTGTTGTTGCTTCTCTCGAATGCGAAACTTATTAAGAAGTGAAGGATTCATATGGAAAATAACAATTTTGTTTTGATCTCCAATGGGTGTGATTCAACATTGTCAAGTAGTGTGTTTTCAAACAAGATCTTTTAACGCGAACTCACGGACTAGATGACTGTTTTGAATCTAGGTGGCACTCGTTTAAAAATGTCAGTCTTGTATCAGTCTTGTACTAGTTTGTTCGTTTGCTTCACTGATTTACTGTACATTATCTTTCTTTACAGCCTAGCCTCAGGTCCCTTTCAAAAAGCGCTTTTCTGCAAGTAGATGCACGATCCGGCTTCAATCGACTGCACACGGCTGTATTTCATGGCGACTATTACACGGTTTTGAAAACTCATGTCTATCTTGATAATTATGTTCAACACATGAGTTTTCCAAAAACAGGAAACCAATCAAAGGCTTTTCCTGGAAAAACTGCATTAGAAATTCTCTTGGCTCTGCAAGAAAAAGGAGAAGGAAATGTTGAAATAGATAACCTGTACAAAGAGGACGTTGAGAAGAGCGATACATTCACTGAGCTGCACTTATGTAGATGCAACAATGATGCAGAGAAGGCTGTGGAGATTGTTCTAAACGAGGGTGTAGATATAAATATACCAGGAAAAAGCAACCGTACACCTTTGTTGTGGGTAAGTCTATCATCCTCTGGTGAGTTTATTCAGACCCTTATTGATCTTGGAGCTAACGTTAATGTTCAGAGGACAGACGACAAGACTACACCTTTGAGATTAGCAACTACTTGGAACAACTACATGGCCGCGGACATCCTGTTGAGGCATGGAGCTGATGTGAATATTCAAGATGTAGACGGATGGACTCCATTGGAATGCGGTGTAAGCAGTGGATTTCTAAGTATATCCCAGCTTCTGGTTGATTGCGGATGCGACATTAACTTACGGAACAAGTATGGAAAAACCTCGCTTTACTTGGCCGTCAAACTTGAACATAAGCACTTAGTCAAATGTTTACTTGAAAGCAACGCTGATGTGAATATGAAATACAAGGAGAATGCAGGTGAAAGAATTTACCTCGTTCGTGGAAAGGACAGAGGAAAACCAGTCTGGCATTATCTTCTTGTACAGAAAGCTCTTTTGCCCTTGTTCTTGAGGAAGATTAAACTCAACGTTACAGACTTTGGAAAAGTCCTCAAATCTGGATGGGGAAAGGACCCTCCCGAGAGCGTTAGAGAGGAAATTACAGAGACAGGAAACGCCTTCCATGGCATTGACAGCTTTACAGTACTTCATTTTGCGAGTAAGAATGATAGTCCCGAGATTATAGATCTTCTGGTGAAGCACAATGCCAATATAAACGGATGCGATGGAGATGGCTTTACGCCTCTGCATTTAGCAGCGATGCATGGTAATGTTCAAGTTGTAAAAAAGCTGGTTGAACTCAACGCTGACGTCAACTTGAAAGTGGATGGCACTGATGCAGCTGATTTGGCGCATATGAACGAAGAAATAGAAATTAAGGAATTTCTAAAATCTAATAGCAGCTCACCTTTAAAGACTTAGGCATTTAATCGGTGCAAAGTCGTTCGGATTCAAAACGCACCAAAAGAGACAGAACGTGGCTTTAGATTCGTCGAGGAAAATTTAAGTTAATTCATCCCGAATACTAAAATGGTAGATGTTTCAATTCATGGTTTTTGTTTTACATCTAGTCAGCGCACCTAAAAAGTGTTTGTTAGACAAAATTTGGAATAGCTTCTGAATTCGAACGCATTTGACCATCGATAAAGTTGGCATTCAGTCCGTCTGACGCTATTACTTTCAATATTGACAGTTTTCTTATAATTTCGACTGGTGAAATTTAAACAGTATTTAGTAAAACACTGATAAGGCCAAGGACCTTGGCAAATGAGCAGCTGAATGTAAAAAATGCGGTTTTACACTAATCCTTTGTACATATGGTAAAGTTTTTTAATTATCCTAGCTTTCGTAAGTGAATTGACATATCAGTCGATTATCGATGTTTCTTAAGCGTAGTAAATGGAGATTCTAGTACAGAGGTTTGGACGTAAAAAAAAACCCCAAACAAAACAAAACAGCAAACTACAGATCTGTTCACAACACCTGCACTTGTTAGTCGTCATTGATGAAAAGAAAGAGGCTAAATGTTTTTTCTCTATACACGAAGTATGATTCTTAGCGTGTTCAAGGTTGAAGTTTAACACTCAATAACGTTCTTAGTCGCTATATCCTTTTGGAGTGTTTGGGACTAAGCGTGGGAATGCTATTTAACTGTGAAGTAGTTTACTTTGAATTCTGGGATGTTACATGCGAACCAAGATACATACACTTAAGGTGTATTTTATATTTCTCTCTGTATGCTGGTGATTGTATAAAGAGACCAATTCCGCACCAGAACCAAAGTATTTACGGCCGACGCAAAATAGAGAAACATCAAAAGAACCAAGCAGAACCCATAGTTAATGCATGCAAACGTTCTAAAAGGCGGGAAAACGCGGAGAACCAGGTTTCGGTTTTTTTCTTCTGATTAGCCAAGAGGACGGCGTAGGTTTGTTGACCAATCACAGGAAGTGGTGTAACGAAACCGATGCGACCCCGCATAACTTTCGACATAAAAAATTTAAACCAAAATGGAATTAAAATAATGGTAACTGTTATCTAACGCTTCCTATAAAAGAAGCGAAATTGTAGGTCGGCATCACTGGTGTATCATAAAAATTGACACTCTTCATTTCAACTTCATTCTACGTGAGATAAATATCACGAACATTCCGTGTTGTTCGCAATGACATCTTTATTAGACTGATAGGGCAAACTATAAATACATTAACAATCTGTTTCACCCTACAAAATAAGTAATAACAATAAATACCACAGAAAAATTCAATACAAAATACATTCTAAAATCAAACTTTAAATGATTTCAAGAGAGTAGCACCAGGCTCATTACTTACTTAAGCCCATCGCTCCTCCTGGAGCATAGGCCGCCGACAACATTCCGCCAGAGTGCTGTCCTGGGCTGCTCTTTCAGGTTGTCTCCTACTAGTCTTGAATTTAGCAAATAATTATTTAAGAAAATTTGTACGAACTTGTAAGACCTACCCACGATAAATAGGCGCAAACATGTACTATTTCAGAAGATACTACCACAGCGGAATTGGTCTCTTTATACAATCACCAGCATACAGAGAGAAATATAAAATACACCTTAAGTGTATGTATCTTGGTTCGCATGTAACATCCCAGAATTCAAAGTAAACTACTTCACAGTTAATTAGCATTCCCCCCGCTTCCTGCACAACTATTTGAGGCTCTTGACATTTCGGCATAAACGGCAATTACTCGGAAAGGAAATAATTCTCTTCCGTTTAATCGAAGAACATTTAAGTGCCCCCTCTCGCTTAATATTAAATATCGAGCCTTGTACTATTACTAAAACAACAACGGCTACACTATAACTACGCACACACAACTTCAACATTATCATAGACAATATGCTAAGGATGGTTGCTACGACTGTCAGAAAAATTGATTGAAATGTAATAACCATTAGAGCTTAGTCAAACTCGGAACCATCGGGTTACAAAATTTCTAGTTTGGAGTCAGCTAAACGACGGGGAGTCACTTGAGGAGCCTCCATTTGAAAATTTAGATTAACAACAATAAAGAAAGTAGAAAAAAAATGAGGGAACTTCATGGGTCTCTTCAAGTAAGCCTGGTCGAACAGGCTGGCTTGATTACCAGGATCTCATGCACTTTTCCACAATAGCCATTGCTGAAATTATACTGTTTTCATAAGAAGAAGTGAGCTGGGAAGGTGAGCTAAAGAGCTTACTACGATCCTGTTTCTCGGGAAAAAAAATCTCGATAATGGAGAAAGACAATATACCTCGGGAAGACTGCAGTCCGATTACTGGCATAAAATTTGAAATATTGTGTCCTTTCCATCTTGGTACCAGATGAAAATTATTTCCATACAAAGAGGCGACAATTCCAGGTAATCCTTTCGTCGAGTTCAAATGAAATGGTCCTATGGCTACACTAGTGTTTGTTCAACTATTTACAGAAACTTTCGAAATAAATCATGCCCCATCAATATGGAGACTCGGATATCAACCGATCTGACAACACGGTAACATCAAATGAAACATCTCAAGGTGGAGGATTGCTTGTCTGCATATATGCGGCATAAGGTGGCGTCCTCTCATAAGTAACTGGCGTCTGTGGACAAATCAAACGAGACCTTTTTAGAAAAAGGGCCGTCGGAAGGCATATCAAGACGTTGATGAATTCAGAAAGGTAAAATCGTAGCCAAAACTCATGTTCTGAGCGCTTTTGGAGCCCACTTTTCCAAATGTGAAACCCGATGTGATAATAAAATCACTTTTAGTTGACAATAAATTGTCATTGACAACAGCCTTTTCAGTTCTACTCTTGCCTGGATAATGACACCAAACGGCCAAGCTTTCTAATGTGTTCAATTTCATACATAAACCAAGGGAGTGGAGGCTAACACAGAACCGCGGAATATCATCTTTAAATACACAGAAACAATTTTCAGCGAGAGAACTCTCCTTCTTAGTATTAAAAATAATCTGTTTGAAAAAAAATTCAGGCTTGTACAGGAGCTAGTATATGATAATAATTTACTGACAGTCATACAAGCGAGTGAGTCGCGGTGTTAGTACAGTCCTCACGCTCGGTTAGTATAAAGTTAATATCAAACATTTTTAAGGTAGCGGAATACTTGTCATTAATTTCAGAGCGCCCTCTTTCGATGTGGGAGGGGTGGACAACATCAGAAGCGAAATCTGCATTGTGAATGAAGATGGCGAAGAGTATCTTCCGCATTCTGTACACAAGAAAGCCCAAGTATTATCATAAAAAAGAGATTTTATTTTAAGAGAATCCTACCAATCCTAAATTTAACAAGTAATTCTCAATGCAAAGTTCTACGAATTACATAGTAGGTATCTACAATCAAATAATAAGAAAGATTTACCATTTCAGAATTCGAAGCTAAGATACTACCAAACTTGGTCTTGATACAATCCATTACAATTCAATGACTCAAAAATGAGGTAATAATTATTTCCAGAAAAAAAGCTTGTAAGTTGACAACCAAGAGATACAGCTGTTTGACACAAGGAAAGGTTACCGCAATCAGACTTAAAGGAAATACGGAGAAGATGAATTGATTGCCCAAAGATGCAGCTTAGTTTTCGAGAAGTCAAGAAAATTCTAAGTGAAAAACATCACAGTAAAATGTTACTTTTTCATTTTGTACATCCCTGTAAGGCCCTTCGACATCTCGCGATATATTGTATCTTCCCAGAGGAGATACCCTTTCCTCTTCCCTTGTTATCTAAGAGGATTGAACTGCCTCTTGGTATACCTTTCACTGAATAACAATTCTTGGACTATTGACAAAACTGCAATTACTACACTGTACCCACTCTCATACAACTTGCAAACAACGATGGACTACACCTTAAGAGTTATTTCTAAGATGTTTCGGGTGATACAAAAAAGTGCCGGGTCGGATTGCAATAACATGGAATATGAAGAAGATATGGTGAGGCAAATTTTTCACGGTGCTGGATCAATAAACTATGTTTTGTATTGACTTTACTGCTTTCATTGGACTATTAAGTTTTTACGTTTTCAAATTGATGAAATGAAGTAGTAAATTAAATTTAATGTCATGTTATTTAGTCTGAAATCCTAAATGCGCGTTTGCTCGCTTTTGAAAAGCGTGTAAACGATATCCGACTTTATAATCCGTCAAATACTTTTTTCTCGCGCGCGATTGGTCTAAACGTATCACGTTATCGAATATTCCTCAGCTAAAACTGGGGGATACCTAAAAATGTATCTCAAGTGATATTCCTTAATTTTCAAATCTACATCCACTACGATTAGTCTTGGTTTAAAATTTAATTCAAGATGAGAGAGCGTTTTGTGGTTGTTACGGAAGAAGGGAATATATTTTTTTTGTTTATACAGTCGTTCCAGAGGACACTCCAAAGAAAACACCTTGCGCAGCAAACATCAAGCTGATCGTGAACATTTTTTTCACGCGCGTTGCAAACCATTTGAAGGATAAACTCGACAGCCTCAGTTTGGCGCGAAAATATGCTCGCATCTTTGTCCTTGGACATCATCTGTTCGTATCTTGGAACACATAATGTCCGCGGACAAATAAGCGATATTTTCGTACCAAATATAAACCATGTTTTGTGTGTTCTCTGCACCAGTTGGTCGAATGATTACCAAGCGTCCCTGTGGTCCTATATATGCAGGCAGCCCAGGCTGAATGTACGTCATTTGTTGATTGGTTACCATCTAACAGCCAAACGTAAAATAATAAATTTCACACCTGCAGTACGTAATACATTTTCATGAATCTAGCAATGTATTGGTATGTATCTGCATTTTTTTTACTGTCACTGACAAAATTTACCGACCCTCGGCCCCCTACCACCTAGAATTAAATAATTACCGTTCCCTTACTTGTATGAATCCGTATGTATCCGTGTATAAAACTTAAAATTCCATTGTTATTCGTGTGTCACCCGAACAACTCCCGCGATATTAACAGCGGTAGCCCGTTGTTTCACATCGGAACTGGTATTTGAAGCATTCTTTGGGTTTGTGTTCGTTCATTCACTTCAGTCGTAACAAAAAGGTATCACCCAAAGTCAGTTCATTTTTCAAGATAACTCCTGACGATGTTACACTGTTTGCTCGAATTGGTAGCTTCTCCGGAGCTGCTACGTGTGTTTAAAGGCAAGACTCCGTAAAGATAAATTAGCTTTCCAGAACAAGAAGAACTCCTCTTTCGCTCAAACACCCGTTCGTAACCGTCATTTTTGAGGGTAACTTCTGACTTGACTTTGAATTTTGCAAGGCCCGTATCTGTCGTTCAGAAAGGGACTTCCCCGTTGCTAGAGCTGTAAGGGTTGTATTTGAACAATGCACAATTTCTTATGTTTCACTCGCTACATGTATACTCCATTCAAGCCATAAAGGTATTGGTAAATGAAGAAGCAGTAGTCATTCGCGTCCATTTTTTCAGGCACCCTGGTGAACTCAGCTTCAAACTGATCAAAAGAATTTTCTTGATTTAACTTGAATGTAAAGATAGGCTCAGCAGCGTTTTGTAACCTCTCCTGTAGATCCTTTACCATCTTAAACCGAAGCAACAATGCCATGTACTGAAGCAAAAACATCCAACATTACCAGTGGCCTAACCACGTTTCTAAGGTAATTGTTAACATTTTGTTTAAAGAGTCATCCTTGACTGATGCCGCGAACGGTGACAAACCGTGTAAAATCAAACCTTTTATCAAAATACCTTCACGAAAACTTCGAGAAAACTCACCCTAAACTTTACAGTGCTTAACGCAACATTGAGACCGTAAAATCGAGAAAAACTGAACGAAATAGAGAGGTTTTAACTCGGTGGCCTTCCGGCGTCGTAAAACGTTAGTCATTTAGTAATAAAAGGTGTTATGAATTCAAAGTTCTTTACAAACGCGTCATTATGAAAAATTACAGCCAAATTCGCGCATTTAGTTCGTTTTATAAAAGACTTTCCAAAAAATTAACCGTCAACCGCCAAATGACCTAAAATTGAACCCGGTCAACCGTCAAAAGGGTTTAATTTAACCGTCAACCGCCTACGTGATCCCCCCCACCCCGCCTCGTTGAGACCCTCCAACAATGGCAACAATACTAACAATGTTCTGAGTTCAACTTTTCTTTAGCTTCTTTATTCAGTAATTTTACACTGCACGTGATCCATGAGATCACGTGACTTACAACCCAGTTATCATAACATACAAGGCGCAAGGAAAAAGCACGATCTAAACTTCCGTTCAATTCATCCGATTAGTTCACTTCGTTTATTTGAAGACGCTAAGTTGTGTGTAGAATAATGTCTAAGATAATATCTTCTTTTCTGAAGGATTGAACATATTTGTCAAGAGCTGCAAGAAAAAAGAAAAAGAGAGGGAAAGCGGTCTCAATTTACGATAAGGTAAAGCAAGAAATGAATTTTGTAAACAGTACGTGGCAAATGTTTGTCCGCGAAGTATTCAGATCACGAGACACGCGATTTGAGATAAGCGGCAGATCTAGAGTATAACACCTTATGGCTTTATATTATGATCATTTCAATCGAGCACTGAACCGGGTGAAGGAAAAACTAAGATCGAAAAGTTGACTGGTTAGAACGGAAATTGGGCTCGTTTTTGGTGTCATTACGCTAACTGAAACAGAATCCACGGAGTACTCAACATTTTGAATGCGCACCTTCAATCTCTTTCCATACTAGAGTACAAAGTGGTGAAATAAAGATGCAGTGACTGTAGCAAGTGATCAGAAATTGAAGAAACAAGGCTAAATTTCTAATTGAAGAAGAAATGAAAATTTGTAATAGTTTCATGTTTATTTAGCGAAGATGAATATCTGTTTCGATTTCGTTTTGGATTGAAGATTCGTTCATGATATAACATTTATTTGCTCGATTTGAAACTGCTGTGCATCCCACCTACGCGAAACGTGATCGCTATAAATCAGTGCCACCTTAAGCTTTAGAGCTCGGTTCTTGTGTCGAATATTTTAGAAGGAATAAGCTACCAGAGTTGACATCTAACTGATCTAGGAAAGCATGAGAGAGTTGCACAAATCCATTTCGCTTTTAATCTTTGTACTTTAAGGCAATAACGGAACATAAAAATTAAACGTCAGTCACTCAGAATTCAACGGCATTGAACTTATTCCTATTTTAGAACCTCCAGAAACCTCTCTATTAGTTAGTGCTTAGTCGTAGCAAAGTTTGTCTGACTTATTTGAATGATTGAAATGTGCTCACTAAATGTGCTTTCAAGCGTGAACGTAGATAATTGCCTATTTTATTTCATAAAAAATAAAACTCAGGAAATATAAATTATACAACTTTGGAATCTTTACCAGAACAAGTACCCCTCGTTCGCTCAAACACACGCTCGTTACCATTACTAAGACGAAAATAGGAATGAAATGGAGCGCCAAGAGGGTAAATAGTAATAAGAGCGGGAAATCTTGATGAAGTAAAAGCTGACTTCCCTCAAGTGAAAAATTATGTGGCATTTCTTAGTGCGACCAGATAGAGGGCTTCGTTTCACTTAACTCGCCACGCTATCGTGACAAGTCATACAAGAGCTGTTTTTGATGTCTAGCGCCTTGGCACGTAGGCACCTATGGAAGTGCGCATAAAAATTCTGAAAAGTAATTCATATATCGCAAATTATGACGTCATATCGGTAAGGCCGCGTATAAGTATACATTTTGTGTTGAATGATGTGCATTGGAAAAAAAAAAATGTTAACCAAAGAATGTGTAACAAAATAGATTAGCTTCTAAATGCCAGCGCCCGAATCACCTTTTGAACGTTACATGTTAAAGCAAATTTTGTTTTTCGCTTATTTAACGTGTTCCTCCGTTTCCGGGGCGAAAGCGCTAAAAAAACGTGTCTGCGATTTGCCATATTTAATTTCAGTGAAAAGTTCCAGAACATTTTTGAAAAAAGGTTAAAGGTTTGTGGAGTGATCGTACAAAAGTTGCTCTTGAAAAAAAAGTATTTAGAAATAAAAAATTCGGAGACACGTTTTTGTTGTTTATATGTAAAACTAGCTACTGTCAAAATTTGACAGCAATCGAACAAATTCCCTTTGACTTGTAGCTCTTAAAAGGTGATTCGGGCGCTCGCATTTAG